>NC_058408.1:4330976-4369015 GCF_002201575.2 Neomonachus schauinslandi | reverse complement strand
GCTCGGGGGGAGGGGCGCGGGGGCCGGGAGCGGGAGGGAGGGGCGGGGAGCGCCGAGCGCGGTCGAGGCCGGAGGCGGAGGGCCCCGGGGCCGGGGCGTGGGTGCGGGTTCGGACTGGCTGGTGGCGCGAGAGATCTGAGCTCCCAGGCGCAGTGTTAGCACAATAAAGCACCTGTAAGACCTCAGACTGCTGGCTGTGGTTCCGCCGAGGGGCGGTGCGGGGCCGGGGATGCGGGCCTCCCCGCCGGCCGCTGCCTTCCGCCGGTTCCTCCCTCCCACCTGGGCCGGGCGGCGGGCGGCGGGCGGGCTGGAAGGGGTAGCTGGGGCAACTGCACCGTACGTCCCGCTTTGCCCTCCCATTCCGGAAGGCAGAGGAGGGGAACCGCGGGACTGACCCGGATGACCTCCCCGAAGATTCCCAGCCATCCTCGGCACTCTTCTTCCTCCTCCTCCTTCCTCATCTCTCCCGGGCGGGCGTATGCCTTCCTTCTCAACTGCCAGGAAGGGTTTCAGAGCCACACTCTGCGGTAGAAGACCTTCGAGGGCATCCAGTGTAACCTCCCCCAGCCGGCCCCCCCTTTAATGGAAAGGGGATGGACATTTATTGGGAACCCATTAAGTGCCAGGTGCTTTCCAATATTTTTGTCTTCTTTAATCCTTGCTCTAGTCGTATGATGTCGTGCAATGTCCCATTGTGCAGATGAAGAAACCGAGGCTTGAGGGATAGATATCTTGGCCAAGGCCACAAAGGTAATAATGCAGGTGTTGATCCAGGCATGTTTGACTCTAGGAGATCAGGCTGTTTCTCTGATAGCTGAATTCCTCCTACAGCATTCCTGACAAAGGATCCTCCAACCTCTTGGGTACCTCCACTGGCATCTGACTATCTCCCAAAGCAGTCCATTCGGCCTCTGACTGTCAGAGAGAGATTTCTTCTATTGAACCCAGTTTTTATTCCCTAGAGCTTTTATCCCCTGGTCCAAGTTCTACTCTCAGGGAGCCCTAAGCGTCACATTTCCAAGTCAGCTGCCTCTGGGGGACCAAGTGGTTGGACTCTGCACAGGATGGCTGCAACAGGCAACAGCTGGGAGTGTGTCCGGTCTAGGGGCTGAGGGTCTTCTGAAGAACACAGTTCTACCTGCCTCTGCCCAGCCACCTGCCTGTGGAGAGCCCAGGCGTTTCCTTCTCTTTGCCTCTTCCCTGTGAGGCTTCCTAATGCTCCCTGCTCCCACCCTGGGACTGCATGAAGTGTGGGGTGTGGATGGACCCCAGCTTACCTGGGTTCCATGTTTCTAAACTGAGAAAGCCCTGAAACCCTGCTTGGTTATATGCAACTACAAAGCCCTTCTGGTTGGCTTGGGTATTGGCCAGAGGGTGCGGGCACGGCTGGCTCTGTCTTGCTCGAGCTTGGGAGGAGAAAGGAGAGACAGTGGTTGGACTGAGGGAGCCAGGGACAAAAGCCTTGGCGGTGGGGGTGGGTTCTTGGGGATGGGTGGGGTACAGGGGGTAAGGGGATCGAGTGGTGAGGGGAGCAGAGGACTGCAGGAATCATGCATCCCCTCGTTGCGTTTGGACACATCAATGAGCATCTATAGGATGACTTGCTTGCAGATAGTTACACCTTTGGCGGGCACAGGGCCTGGCACACTTCTTCCCTAAGGCAGGAGCCTGCACAGGATGACTTGGGGGGGGGCCCTCCCAGTCTGAGGAGCCTCCAGCTCAGCCTCCTGGGAGGCGGTGAGGGATGGACTGACAGCTAGCTGGCTGTGGAGGTTCTGTTGAATGACATCATCTTCCCCGTTCCGGGAACCAGGGAGCCATGCTCAGGCAGCCTTCGTTGAGGGCTGAGAACAGCGAGGTCTGGCAAGAAAACCTCATTATGAAGCAGTAAGAGAGATTTTAGAGAGGCTCTGGAGACGACTTCCAGTAGGGTGACCTAGCGTACCCGGGGAAGTTCCTAAACCCCAGGCGGGCTCTCAGTCAGTCCCACAGCGCTCGCTCACCTCCACGGCGGGTGGGAGAGGTGGTTCTGCTCCTGCCATTTTGCTCTAGGGGCACCTTAGTCTCTGCTTTGTCCTTCATGAACCCCTTGTCAGTGTTGGGGGAGAACACCTGTGGTGGTGAATGTGTGACGGTGGCTGGGGCAGGGGGGCGGGAAGCCCTGATTTGTAGCATTTGCCCTTTCTGAGATGCGCACACTCCCAGCGGGGCTGGTTTCCAGCTAGGACATGACGCCCCGGCGCGGACTGGGAGCAGCGTGCCACAGGACGCCACCGTAGACTAGTTCCACGAAACAGGTTCCACGGAAGTAAATGACCTCCAGCACCGAGACAATAGTGAACCTTAGTAAGGGCACCTGGGTGGCTTGGTCAGGTAAGCATCCGACTCTTGATTTCAGCTCAGGTCATGATCTCCGGGCTGTGGGATCGAGCCCCACGTCAGGCCCCGTGCTGAGTGTGAAGTCTGCTTAAGATTCTCTCTCCCTCTCTCCCAGCCCCCCCCTCCCCGCCCACTGCGCACGTGCGCTCTCTCTCTCTCTCTCAAAAAAAGGGAACCTTAGTAAAATAATTAGGAAGTGATGAGTTTTGAGTACTTATCTCTTTTGTTTTCATGTAATTTAACTGTAAATTTATAGAAATTAATTTTTAGTAATGGCTGCATTTAACAACGGGCTGGTAAATTTTGGGTGGGCCATGTCACCGGGCAAGCACACGGCTGTGCACACAGATGCTGCCTCAGGAGAGGGGATCCCAAGTACAGTCCTGATTCTCTGCTGTTTTTCCGTGGAGATATCAGCGGCACAAAATCTCTTGTCTCCCTTCTGCTTCCCAGGGCTGTTTTCTGTGTGCCTCTCCAGCCTTGCCAGAGTGGAATTCTAGCTCCTCTGTTCACTGGAAAAGTAGATCATTTATGTGTCCCTGGTCACCATCAGGGTGACCACAGAATTCCCGTGAATTCGTCTTCCAGGATACCCTGGGAAATCTATTCGGGAGACACCGAGTCCCTCCTGACTCAGTTCCTCCTGAGTCTCTCCAGGTTTTAGGAAGTGATGCTCTAGTCATCCTCTTTTAAGCCCCCAATTCTTAAGACCTGAGAAGCATGGAATCCCAGTGAATTTTCTTCGCTGGGTTTCCATTAGAGTAAGTTTCAGCATCATGCTGCCCAATTACATTGTGATTGCTCTGGGCCCGCAGACTCTGGTGGTGACTCTGGGAGGGGGTGGTGGTTTTTCCTGCCTCCCTGGAAACCAGGGGTTTTTGAGAATTACACAATCACTGTCTGGAGGCAGGGGACTGGTCCGAACTTTAGCCTTGTCTCCTGTGCTTCCCTAGAATGTCCTGGGAAAGCCCTGCTTGCAGTTTACCCTCAGCACCCAGCCCCTCTGCAGCGATCTCTCGTTTATTCCTGGGGTGTGGACCAAAACCCATTCCGGTCAGTTCCTTGCAGTTAGATCAGGAGAGACATGCAGAAGGCACAGAGCCTAGAGGGAAGTGGGACCATGCAGGCGAGGTGGGAAGGTGTCGCTCTGGGTAAAGCTGGGGGCGCTCGGGCGCGGTCGCTGTGCGGGCTAGTGAGGTGTGGACAAGACAGCCTGGTGCCGCCCCGCAGTGGCCTTCCTGCATGCGTTTTAGGAGGACAGGTTGGGACACTGCGTGCCTGGGAGGGGACTGAAGCCCTTGACCAAGTCAGGAAACAGAGTGGAGGGGGATGGGGAGACTCTAGGGGCTGAGGGGCTGAGTCCACGGTGATGATGGCCCCATGGTGGGTGTCTTGGGGAAGAAAGAAGGAAAGGTGAGGGGAAGAAAACTTGTAATAAATATGTGTGGATTAGTCACGTTCGCACATGCAAGGGAAAATACCTTAGTTCTGGAGACAGACAGACCTGAGTTCATAGTTATGTAATAAGCCCCAAAGCCTCAGCTTTCTCCTCTGTAAAATGAAATAGTAACAGGGCTATTTTGTGTGAATGCTTATTACAGAGCCCGGTACATCGCTGGGGCTCTGCAAATGGTTGCTCCCCAGGGCCCCAGCCCTCAGTATGGCATTTCATACGGCAAGAGGGCAGGCTTGCAGGCGGACATCTAACTGCACAGAGGTGGGGGCTGGGGCAGTGGCAGGCCCGCAGGGAGGGAGATGGAATGAGTGAAGCCTCGGGATTGAATTTGGAGGTGACTTCCCATCTGGGGGAAGAGGTGAGGAGCCAGCAAGCAGCAAGTAGGGAAGTAGGAGGAGAACCAGGAATCCACGTGCATGTATTAATATTGACGACAATCCTCATTAGTAATAGCGATGCTAATAATAACAGGAAGCACCAGAAACACAAGTTCAGCAGGGACCCAGAGTCAGGCCTGGGAACAGGCTGCCCAGAGCCTCAGGGCTACCTCCCCCGACCAGGGCGTGCCCTCCCTGAAAGAGACAAGACTCTTTCTTGTCTACCCACTTGCTCTCAGCTGCCAGTCCTCAGGCCCGATTTGGCGCCTGGAGCACTGACCTCCCCAGCGTCTCCCAGGTGCGCGGTCTCTGCTGAGGGGTCTCCACTCCCCGCCCAAAGCCGAGGAGGGACCCTCCCAGCAGGGGCCACAGAGATTTTCTTAAACATTTTTGGGGAGAATCAGTTCCATCTTAGAACCGAGCTCCTTCAGCTCAGGACAGGTCCCACTTCCTGCCTGTCTCCACCTGTCGGTCCCCATGGGCATCCCCTGGTCTTGTGTTCCTCCTCCTCTCCTGCGGGGAGGCCACCCCGAAGCCTGTGGCCCCAACTTGTCATGACTGGCCTCAGTACGCTCCTTGACTCTGCAGACTCCCAACCCGCTGCCTCCACCCCCAGCCCCGACCTGGCCTCAGTGCTCCCCCTGCTTCCTCCTCTTTCCCGGGCCCCTCCCCTCCTTTCCCTTTCTCCTTCCTTCCCCCATTCTCTCCCTACCTCCCCCCAATCGCTCTCTCCCCGCTCTCTCCCCTTCTCTCTCTCTCCCCGCTGTTTCTCCTCTCTCTCTCGCACCGTCTCTCTCTCTCTCCCTCATCCTTTTTCTCAGCCTGCATAGGTCTTTTGAGACAGACTGACCATATCTTGTTCTACTATCCCAGGCTCTATTGTGCTCCCAGAGAAGGGGAAATGGTGTTGACTTTGTTATCCTTGAACTGTCCTGGAGCGTCCTGCTACCCTCCCATCTCCATCAGACTAAGCTTCCACTAAGGGCAGAGCCGGGCCACCTCCTTTCTCAGTATCTACTCCCTTTGAGAGCTCAGAATCTCTTCCCCGAGCTGACCTTCCCTAAAATTAGTGTGATGGATGAAGACTGTATTAGATACTTCTCCCCCAACTTGGGATGCCACCAGCAACCAACAGCTGTGATCGCCTCAGGGGCGTGTGATGGAAAAAATCACGCAAATCCCCCCACATCTTCCTCAAAGTGAAAATTACCCACCAGCTAACCAGCAAGTCAGGTAGGACCTGGGGAGCGCCAATGGGTGCTCCAGGCTTCCGGGGCTAGGGCGCCGGGCCCAGCTCTCCCGGACCAGTCACTGTGCTCCCTGACTTTGGCCAATGGGCTCCCCAACGCTGCCCTGACCTTCCTCCATCTGCTCCCGCACCGCCTTGCCCCTGCACTTGAGGACAGCGCTGTCCCTCCCGCTCCGCTCCCCCCCCCACATCCCACCTGTCAGAAGTCCAGCTGGCTCTACCTTCAGAGTACCAGAGTCCGACCCTCCTCACCTCCTTCAGGCTCCCAGCCTGGGTGACGGCGACAGTGTCCCAGCTGGGCCCCCTGCTTCCTCCCTCACCCACCTACGCCTCATCCTCAGCAAAGAAGCCAAAGTCACACTTAGACCATTCTTCTGCTCAGAATGCTGGAACGGCTTCCCATTTTACTCAGAGCCGAGGCCGACGTCCTTCCACTGGTCCTCCTGACCTTGCACGGTGCCGCAGGGACCAAGCCCACGGCCCTTCTCCCCTTGGCCCTCTCCCCTGGATCCACACTGGCTCTAGCTTCTGGAACGCTGGCATTGGCAGGGGGTCAGCCCACGCGGTCTCTTTGCCCAGAACGGCTTTCCTCCAGATTTCCCAATGGCTAACTTCTCACCTCTTTCAAGTCTGTTCCACTGTCTCATGGAGTCTTAGTTAAGGTTGGAGGGCCCTGCTGCCCACACTTCTGATGGCCCTACACCTCTATTGTTCTTTAACCCAGAAGATGCATCCCCTGCTACCATGCCGTCATGGTTTTACTAACTGACACCCCCACCCGTCAGCTCCACGGGGGTGGGGATCTATGTTTTACTCACTCGTGTACCCAAGATGCAAACAATGCCAGGCAGTTAGGAGGCACGCCCTACATTTTGTTTCAAAGATTTCAAGAGGCTGGGGGGAGACAGGCAAGCTGCAGCAAGGGGAGGTAAAGCCCTGCCCAGGGCTCCTGAGGGGGTGGGAAGTGATGTAGAGCAGCCTGTCTCCTCCTGAGTGGCTGCGAGCTCCCTCAGAGGCCCAGAAGGTGGTCTGAGCCCAGCCACGGATGAGGCCGCCTCAAGGGGGCCATCCAGATAGAAAATCTCCCACCCTGAGACTCCCAGCTTCCTCAGCGGAGGGGATGTCTGAAGAACAGCCCCTACTGTCCACCCACATGCGCCGCCCCCCCCCCGCTGCCGCCGCATTAACCTCTTTGTTCACAAGTGTATTTTGGCCACACGTTCCCGTGTGTTGTTGGTGGGAGGGGGTATTCAATCCGACCCTTCCAGGAGCTCCCAGGCTCCCCGGGGACACCATTAACCCCATTTGGAAAAATTAAAGAATAACGCTCACGACAGTTGATTCAGCTTCTTGCAAGGCTGGGACAGTGGGTGCTCTGAGGTCACTTGAGGGAAAGGTCCTGGGGCTGGCTTCAGAGCTTGGACTGGAGAACAAGATGGATACAGGGCTATATTCTCCCTAGGAGGTATGGGAAGAGCCTGGAAAAAGAGGCGGAGAGCATGACTGTGTCAGGTTCAGGGGACAGCCTACTACCTGGGATGGAAGGTGTGGGTCGGGTTGCCGAGCCATTTCCATCATAAGGCCCTCGCAGGGGAGAGGGGAGGCGAGGTACACGTGTCAGCTGGGATGCTGGCCAGAGAGGGGTAGGGGTGCCTGTGAGGGGGGTGTTCCCTCCTCCATCCTGCAGGCTGAGGAACCTCATTTCTTTTGCTGAAAACTGTCCAGTGAGGCCTCATCCCTCCAGGACTCCAGCTTCCTCTCCACCTTCCCCTGCCTCCCGACCCGGGCAGGACAGGAGCATTCCTCTTCTCGGTGGTGTGGGGGACCAGGAAGGAGGCGCTGATCCCATGGCATTATCGAGGCTATGCTGGTCCCTGAGGCAGAGACAACTTGGTGATGGGATGTTTGCGTGTCCTTCAAACTGGGTGGTTGGACAACCTCACAGGAGGCTGTGTGTGCGGGGTTAGGATGTCCACCAGGGTCAGTGGTGGCCAGATGGCCACGGCTCCAAGGGAGGGACCACAGCAGACCGCCAGTACCCTCCTCTGCCTACGAGCAACCCCCCAAGGCCCTGACTCATGTACCCCTGACTGTCTGCCGGCCCTCCCCTCCCTTAGGCAACTCATTGACCCCTCAAGAGGAAACGGGACATTTCCAGCCCGGAGTCGCTGTGTAGCCAGATATTCCCTGCTTCACCCCGACTCCAGCTTGTGGCTGCCCCCTCCCTACCATGGCCAAGGCACACCAGACTCTCCTTCCACCAGCCAGCCTGACCCTGAGGCAAGTCCTCTTGATGTCCTCAGCACCCCATGGCCTTGACCTGGCTGGTGCGACTTAGCCCATGCTGGATGGTTGCGGTGTCTGAGCATGACGCTGTCCCTTCACGTGGAAAGGCTCTCCGGAGCAGCACTGGGGGCTCCACCTGGGCGATCCAGGCAGGACTCAGGATGCCGCAGCCGTGGGGAGGGTGTCCGCCCTGACCCTCCCCATAGCCGAGCTATCCGGGTCTCTGTCTCCATGTCCCTGGGGCCACTGCCCAAGCTCAGCTTTCTGCTGTCCTGCTCCAGACGTTCTCCGTGAGGCTGCCCGAGTGAGCTTTTAAACATGCAAGTCTGGTCCTGTCGTTTCCCTTCTTACAACTCTGCAGTGGCCTCCTTTTACGTTAGAATTAAATTTTCAATCTTACCGTGTCCTACCAGACCCCACATGGGCTGACCTCTGCCCTTGCCTCCTCCCAGCGAGCTCCTTCTGGTCACCCTCCGGCCGCGGGGGACCTTCCTGCAGACCCTCCTCTAAGCCAGGAGCTTTCCAGAGGGGCTCTCAGGCGGCCCGGTCCTCAGCGCGCCAGGCCTCCCCACTCTGCTCGGCGACTCCCGTCCCCGCGGGCCTCCGCCTAGGCCCTTGCTCAGAGACACCCCGTGTGTTGCCCTGCGCCAGCACCACTTTTCCCCCTCGTCATTCTTGCTTGCAGTTTTCCCTTCTTCTCCTCCGTAGAGCTTAACACAGTTTTAATTAAACGTTGTGTGTATTTGGCTTTTTTAAAGGTTTTATTTATTGGGGCGCCTGGGAAGCTCAGTCGGTTGAGTGTTGAGCGTCTGCCATCGGCTCAGGTCACGATCCCGGGGTCCTGGTCGAGCCTCTCTGCTCAGCGAGGGGAGTCTGCTTCTCCCCCTGCCCCTCCCCACTACTCGTGTCCTCTCTCGCACGCTCTGTTCTCTCTCTGTGAGACACAGAGAGAGGAGAGAGCATGAGCTCCATGTCTGAGCTCCGCACTGACCGCCAAAGCCCCCCTCTTAGCTACCCTCAGACGTATGGGTGCACATACAGGCACTTTGGTCCATCTTTGGGAGGACGAACGCGGCAAAGGGGCTTGTACAAGTCCCAGATTCCCGTTTGGACAGGGGATTCCAGGATTCTGGATTCCCGGAGCGTGTTCTAGAAGGGCAAGAGTGAGCTCCAGGTGGCCACAGCCTTGGCCCATTGCCCGTGGAGGAGAGTCCCAGCAGGCCCTGGGGTACAGACCCAGGGCAGCGGCCGTCTTGCCTTGGTGGAAGGGGGATACTCTCTGTGCTCACGACCTCTGGGAATAACTGGACAGGGAATGGACCGACAGACATCCTGCTCTATCTGTCCTCATCACACACAACCCCCAGAAGACTCTCCAGTGACTGCTCCCCGGAGTTGGCCGAGGCTCTAGCTGGTAACTCTGGCCTTCGGTGTTCGACTCCCTCCTGCGTGAGTCATAGGTGAGCGCTCTATGTCTCCTCCCGACTGCCGTCCCTTTTCTGTTCCACATGGAGGGGAGCCTAAGGACAACCTGCCAGCCTGGGAACACAGTGACCCCAAACCCTGATGCTGCTCTGGGACACCTGTCCCAAGAATCTACCGGCCATACCTTCTTCCATCCCTGCCCACTGAAGCTTTGCTCCCAGCCAGAGTCTCTGTCCCTTTCTCCGCTTCCTTTGGGGACCTGACTGGCCCTCCTTGGGGACACAGTTCTCACAGGCCAGAAGAAGCCTTTGAGACACACTGGGGGCCGTATTATGGTTGTTGACACGTTGCTTCCCCACTAGGCTGTGAACTCTTTGAGGGCAGGGATGGGGATGCCACGATTCAGACTTCCCTGCATCCCAGTCGGGCCTGGTGCACTGGGGGATCAGCAGGTGGGATCAGCAGGTGGGATCAGCAGGTGGGATCAGCAGGTGGGATCAGCAGGTGGGATCAGCAGGTGAGCAGTCAGTGCTTCCTGAATGAACAAATAAAGGCATTTCCTTCCTTACCGATTCCTGTTCAAACTGCTTTTTTATCCTTTATTTTGTTAAACCAATACTCCTTCTGACAAGATGTAACTCTTCTCCATCCCCTAGAGGGAGGATCCTTGACCCCAGCTAGGCTGATCAAGCTCTATCTGTTTGTTGGGAATTTTAATCTTCAGGGAGCCACATGGGAACAGAAACAGAACAGATTTATTCCATGGTGGCCCTGAGGAGGTTGTCCCAAGACCTGCATCCCCAGGGCCTCCTGGCTTTGTCCCTTCTGAGGCCCAGTTCATCAGTGTTTTCTTTGGTTCTCAGAGTGCTATAGACTGAATGTTTTTGTCCCCTCCCCCCCAAATTAATAGACTGAAACCTGATTCCCAAAGTGAGGGCATTTGGAGGTGGAGCCTTTGAGGAGATGAGGTCCTGAGGGTGGAGCCTCGTGAGTGGGAGGAGTGCCCTTAGAGAAGAGACCCCAGAGAGCTCGCTCACCCTCCCACCGCCCCATGAGGACACAGCGGGAAGCTGGCCGTCCATCCATGAACCAAGAAGCCGGCTCTCACCAGACTCCAAATCTGCTGGCGCCTTGATCTGGGACTTCCCAGTCTCCAGAACCACGAGAAATCAACTTCTGTTGTTTAGAAGCCACCCGGACTACAGTATTTTTTTACACCTGCCTGACCTGACGAAGACACTGAGCTACCTACAACTTCCTAAACATTTCCTTCTTTTGCTTTAGTTAAAACCAGAGCTGGTTTCTGTTCTTTGCATCCAAAGAACTCTGATTCCAGGGTTTTCACATTATTCTTAGATATTCTGAAGAACAGGACTGTTTAAACGGCCAAATGTATGATATTGACTTATTTGGCTCAAGTCCTGTTGTTTTGTGCTTCCCTGGCAGTGGTATTACTCTTTTCTGCCGATCTCTCCTTCTTTTCAGCTCTGATGAATCCCTGAGCCGCACACTGAGGAAAGGGCAGAGGAAAGGAGGCTGAAGAAGTCTCGTTTGCAGGAAGCTGGCGTGTTTCTGACACACGAGTCGACTCCTTTCATTGGCCTCTTTTATTCCACGGTCCACTCATTCTTTCCGTCCTTACTTTATAATTCGTTTGTGATGTGGGGAGGATCTTACGGGTCGTCTAGGGCAGGAATGGCTAATAGGTTTTGTCTTGGCTCCCAACCTCAATTAATTGGCCCGAGTCACTTGAGCGTCATGCTGCCTGTGGACTCAGTGTGTCATCATTATTTCTCCGTGCCCGACACTGTCCCGGGGGGCGGAAGTCTGTGTACATGTACTGCATATTTGTCATTCCTGATCTAATGCAACTTCCCACCTAATAGGAAAAGTCTCTAGTCTGTAATACCGCTCTGAGATGGTTTCAGCTTAAGCACATTCACTGAAACAGCTCACCTCATGTCGGGCTTCCTCTGTTTGTCAGGAAGTTCTCCCTGGTGGAATGGTGCAGGGGACGGGACTGGACGGATGAGATAAACCTCCAGCTAATTCTGCCTCTGCCATGGACCAGTTATGTAATTCTAAGGAGTAACAATCTCTTTGGGCCTCGGCTTTCCACCTGAGAAATGAAAAACTTGAACTGAGAAACCACAAGATTTCCTTCCAGCTTTAAGATCCTATTACTCATGTGAGTCATTGTCTGCCTCTCAGGGCCATACTCCAGTGGCCTCAGTTACACAATCTGGCTACGTGACAGCCCTTCAAACAACGGGGGACCTTCCGAGTCTTTTGTTCTAGGCTCAATATGACCAGTTTCTTTAATCGTTTTTCATATGATAAGGTCTCTAGACTTTTCGCCGTGTGGGTTATTCTCTTCTTGACACTTGAGTTTTCGTGCTGCATGCAGAAAAGATGTGGGGAGCCATGGAGTCAAATCTGGAAGGAGATGGTGCTTGCCCTGAAGACCAGCAACTAACCAAGTGCTGAATAACCAAACACATGTCACTTCTTAACAAAAATGGAAGATTTCCCAGAGATGTCATTTGCAGAAAATTTTTTTAAAAAGATTATTTATTTGAGAGAGAGAGAGAGAGAACGCGTGCATGAGCCCAAGCAGAGGGCGGGGGCAGAGGGAGAAGCAGACTCCCCACTGAGCAGGGAACCCGATGCGGGGCTCGATCCCAGGACCCTGGGATCATGACCTGGGCTGAAGGCAGATGCTTAATCAACTGAGCCACCCAGGTGCCCTGCAAAAAAAAAAAATTTTTTTTTTAAACAAAGCACTGGGTATTCCTATCCCTACTGATGAAAATAAATATGTCTGTCTCAGCCTTGCCTTTTGCTATGCCCCCTCTCCATTCTCTCTGACATCATGTCCCCTGACCCCGACGTCCTATCAGCTCTTGCTTTGCCCAGAGGACAGGTACAAAGGCTCAAGGAAAATTTAATGAAAACAGAGAAAAGCGAAAACAGGGTTCTGGTCTATGTGCCAACTGGAAATAATGGTGTAAAAGTAGTCATGGGAAGAATCTGACTCCCAAACATACAGGGGTGCTCCTGGCTACCCTAACCCCAGGCACATGTGTTCTGAAGACCACAAGGTCCCATGTGTTGTGGCCCAAGGCCACCACTCGGATCCTCCCCATTCCCTTCTCCCCCACCACACTCCCTCTGTTTTGACCCAGCCAGCCATGAACTCAGATGACCTGACAGTCCTTCACGCTGGAAGGAGAATCCCCTGTCCCCCATCTCTCACCTTCATCTATTTCTAGATCTTTTCTTATGATAATGCCTCGGACATCAGGAAACATCAGGGTCTCAAACTACAGGGGCTGGGCTGGGGCCAGAGCTGGAAGTGGGTGATTCAGAGTTTCTCTGTTAGTTCAAATGTCTAATGTCTTTTACATTCTGGGACCCAGACTGGAGGCAATCCTTTGGTGCCAGTTAGTTGATATTTGCATTGGTCTGCTAGGGCTGCCATAACAAGACACCAGAGAATGAGTGGCTTAAACAAGAGAAATTTATTTTCTCATAGTCTTGGATGCTAAAAGCACAAGACCGAGGTGTCAGCAGGTTTAGTTTCTTCTGAGGCCTCTCTCCTTGGCTTGTAGATGTCTTCTTTCTCTCTGTGTCCTTCCATGACCTTTTCTCTGTGGGTGAATCCCTGGTGTCTCTCCCTCTTTTATAAGGACACAAGTCATATGGGATTAGGGCCCATCCCAATGACCTCATGTAATTTTAATTTTCTCTTTGAAGTCCTTTTTCCAAATACAGTCATATTCTGAGATATTGGGGGTTAGGACTTCAACCAATGGACTTGGAGGAGACAGATTCTGTCTACAACAATACTTCATGAGCAGTGGTGGGGGTGGTGGGGTTGGTGAATGCCCTGGACCATCAAAGTCCCTGTGGGTCCTGGAGAACTTCCAGCATCTTTGAGGGGATGGTCTGTTATCTTGCCCCAAGCAGAGCCAGGAGCGGGGGGCGGGGGGGGATGTGGAAGACTGCTAGTGTTTTCTGTCTGGCGGCTCCCAGCACAACAGCTGTCTAGGCTGCTCCTGGAGGTGGGACAGGAGTCTCATGGGAAGTACGGGGGCCTTGGTAGCTTCCAGACACCAACTATGTTCCAGAGCATCATGTGCTTGGGCAGTGGGCTTCCTGATGGTCCAGGCAGCAGTTTATATCCTCCTCCATGGCAGACCCTACACAAGGGGGTTCTCTGTCTCTGGAGCCACTCTGTCAATACAGATGTCCTTCTGCTTTTTCCCTGGCAAAGAGATCAGAAAGGTTACTCCTCTGATGTTTGGAATCTTAGCATCCTTGGCTAGACCTGAAGCCATCCCAGAAAGCCTGGGGTGGACATCCCCACAAAGCCCAGGTCTGTGGGGTGTTTCTATCGGGGCAGGGCATCCTGGCGTCGAGGCAGGGGCTGAGCTAGAGGGATGGCCCAGAATCCAGCCACATCTCTGAGTTTCTCCTGCTCTCTTCTCCTTGAGAAGGAGGCCTTATCAGCCCCTAGCGAGAAAGGTGCTTCCCTCAGAGAGCATTTCCTAGGAATGCTAGGCAAGAAGGGGTTGGGATTCATCTAGACTTCCACTCAGCAAACCTTTATCCATACCAGTGCTGTTCCAGGAACCCTTGGTAGATGCCCGGTGGTAAGGCAGTCTTTGCCTTTAAGGGGCCGAGAATTCAGTGGGAGAGTAGGTGCAGTGAGCGCCGTGACTAGGATAAGCAATGGAGATTAAAGGAAGTACACCCACCCCACCCAGGCCAGGGGAGGAGATCAGCAAGGCTTCCTGGAGCAGGTGCACCTGGGAGATTGTGGAGGAGATAGTCACATGAAGAAGGGGGACTGGGTGGGAAACCAAGGGAAGTGTGGTCCAGATAGGGAGAGTGGCCCACGTGCAAAGGCCTGAAGAGTTATATAAGACAAGAGTTCGTTTGAAGAACTGCAAATGAAGCTTCACGTGGTTCAGTCTGATTGGAGACCAGAGTATGAGTCAGGAGGTGAGGTGGCAGAGGTAAGGAGGGCAGACCATAGAGGCCTAAAAGAGAGGAGGTCCAACCCTGCTCTCCTCCGCAGGAGATCCCCCTCCTCCACACACCTCTGACACCTGCAGGACTCCTACCTGAGCAGTAGTAGTGCCAGGCAGAGAGGAGAGCAGCCAGGGTCAGGAGCAGGGAGATGGGGACCACCACCAGCAGCACATCTTTGTAGGAGGACTTTCCTGGGGCTGGACATGCAGGCGGCAGAGTCAGAGGGGGGTTTGACGCTTAACAATCCCTCAACCACTGACCCCTGGCCCTTGGCATACCTGCCTTGCGATGGCAGCTCTCCCAAGGGGTGACGGTGGCCAAGTCCCAGCTGACGGGGTTAGAGACAATGCAGGAATACGCCACACTCTTCTCTCCTGGTCCCAGTGAAACCCTCAGCACCTGTCCATCCGTGAACAGGCCGCTTGGTTCAATACCAAAGTCAATGGTCCCCTCCCGTCGCCAGCTATAGGTTATGTCACTGATGTTGGGGGCCCGACAGGACAGGAACACCTGGCAGGTCTTGGGTGGCTGAGCGTCCCCTGATACAGCGATGAATACTTGTACCACGGGTCTGGGCACTGCATCTAGGCAAGAACAGTAGAGCGGGCATGGGTTATAGTGTTGCTGGGCAGGGCATACCGTGCCAGCCCTGGGATCCATGCAGGGTTAGAGGTCACCTCTGACCAGCCCGCTCTTGCTCCAGAACCTAGTCTGGTTTCCCATTGCCCACAGGACAGAAGCTGAATTCCTTAGTCTGGTATTCAAAATCCTTCATGAAATAGTTGGTGTCAACCTCTGTAGTTGTAACCTCCTGCTGGTCTTACTCACCTACCCTCATTAATTTCTGGTTCTCCCAAGCATGTCATGCTTTTCCACATCCTGCATGCTTTCATATGGCCCAGCTGTGCATGTATGCCTTTTTCTTCTCTTCCTCCTGGGGAACTCCTACCAACCCTTCAAGACCCAGCCTGAGCACATTGCTTACTGTTCTGATTATGAAGCCTTCCCTGATACTGTAGGCTCTGAAGACTCCTCCTGTCTGTCCTTTGTCATAGCACTGTCCTCATGACATATCAGTCAGACAGGTGATAGGCACCTATTAAATCAGGCAAGAAAACAAACACATTCTGGACTATTAGAGTTTATAGTTTGGTGAAGACAGGTACTGACAAGTGAGTGAATAATTAAGGAAATAATTACAAGGGTCCAAGCTCCCGTGGAGACCAGGGGGTGGGGGTTCTGTTTTGTTATCTTCATAACCTAGCTCTCTAGGTGCTCAGCCACTTGGACCGGTGAACACAGTGGAGTCCCGGCATCCCAGGCAGTGGCTCTCCTTTCTTGTATAGGCTGATGAGTCAATCCCGAGTCTCTGTGGCAATGGGGACCAGCAGGAGAGCATTCTGGTGACAACGGGAGGGCTCTGTCTCTGACAGCATTCCAGAGTCAAGCAGACTAAAACCTCATTAATGCCAGCTCAGTCTGGTGGGATTTGTGATATGGAAAAGGAAAGATTTGCTGGGCATGCTAATAGTATAAACAAAGACTACCGTGTGTGGATGTGGGGGGGGGGATATTTACACTACTTAAGAGGACAAGCTGCTTTCAAACACTATCAGGCACAGTAGAAACACCCATTGACATTTCTAGTAACTGATCTGCTAATTCAAATCATTCTTATCTATTGTCAAAGCAGAGCTCCCAAGGACGGCTGCTTGGCAGCGTTGTGCAATTAGTTCTAATCATGCTATGTATTTGGAAGCAATAAAACAGCAATTTCCTTAAAATCTGTAATTCAGATGCTGAGAACAAGGCATTTTAGAGCTTAGTGGTGTGGGTGCTGCGTGCATTATCACTTTCAATGTCCTCATTTCACATGTGCAGCAGCTGAGACTCAGAATAGGAAGAGGCTCCAGGGCTGCCTGTATGGTTGTGTAGGTTATTCACTGTGCAAGGGCCCTGGGCTAAGGGGACAACCAGTGAGGGTAGGGCTGCTGAAATCCAGCCAGCACTCTGCCTGCCAAGCTGTGCAACTCGGTTCAGGGCTGCGTGCATCCAGGACACATGTCTAATGGTGCACTGGAACCCCGAATGGCTCACAGACTGGCTGTCCCTGGGTTGGTGGTGGTGGTAGGAGGTCCCCTCTCCTTCCCAATTTATTGCCTTTTTCTCCCTCACTGTCTTCCTCTTCCCAGCTGTCAATCCTACTTCTCATTCTTAACATTGGACCTTTTTCTCCCTACTGCCCTATCAAATTTCTGAGGTTTTACTGAAATAGTGATTTGAGGTACCTCACATGCCTTTTCCAAGACATTAGGCAGATGAACGAGAGCTAAAAGGCTATTTTTTTCCCTAGATCAGCAGAAATATGGTGGAGGGGGAGGCAGTAGAGGTGGAGATAGAGGTGATGATGGTGGTAGAGGTGATTGTGGAGGCAACAATGGTTGAGGAGGTGATGGTGGAGGAGGTGGAGGTGGTGGTGGAGGTGATGGTGGACAAGGTGGAGCTTATGGTGGAGGAGGTAGAGGTGGTGGTGGTGGAGGTCATGGTGGAGGAGGTAGAGGTGGTGGAGGTGATGGTGGAGGTGGTGACTGTCGAGAAGGTGGAGGTTGTGGAGGAGATGGAAGTGGCAGTGGAGAAGGTGGAAGTGATGGTGGAGGAAGTGGAGGTGATGGTGGAGGTGGTGGTGGATGTGGTGGTGGAGGTGGTGATTGTGGAGGAGGTGATGGCAGAGGTGGTGGTGGAAGTGATGGTGGAGGAGATGAGGGTGATGGTGGAGGTGGAGGTAGTGGTGGAGGTGATGATGGAGGTGGTGATTGTGGAGGACGTGATGGCGGAGGTGGTGGTGGTGGTGGTGGAGGTGATGGTGGAGGAGGTGACTAGAGGGGGTGGAGGCGAAGTTACTGGAAAGAAGGGCCAGTGCCCAGTGAAGCCAGCCGCCCCAGCTGAGGTGCCGAGTGGGGCTGTGTGAATGATCCTGCCAAACCACAGGGAGCAGAAGACCTGCCCAGCTGAGCCCCACCACCCCGCAGGTGGTGAGAATTAAAATGGCTGTTTTCGGGCAGTAAGTTTTGGGGTGGTTTGTTTTGCAACAATGAATAATTGAGAGAACCCATGAATGTCATATAGTTAAAAATCTCTAAATACGTCTAAAAGAACTCTTTAAAACAAGATGAAATCCACATTCCATACTTCAATTATACTTCAATTTTTAATAAAAAAATTGTGTCATAGTTTGATTGGCAATATTTTTTTCCTTGTTAATGTTTTGTCAAATAATGGCACATCTTATAATCTTAGAATTTTGGAGTGTAGGCCAGACCTCTGTCTCTGATGCTTTCCCAAACGCAGTGTATCTTGCCTCTGTGGGCAGCTACGTGTAATATTACTGATGATGCCCATTTTATAAATGAGAAAGGTGAGTGCTAGGGAGGCTTTGCATTGTGTCCAAGGCCACCGAGCCCAGAAAAGACCCCGCTGGAGTTCAGGCAAGGACTGTGGGGCGGCAAAGCAGGGCTGCCTCACACAGGAGCGCACCTGCCCGGGAGCACCTGGGGAGCTTTCTCAGATGTGTCCCGAATCAGCTGCGAGGTCAGAGGCCAGAGGTCTCTGGAACCCTGTCCTCCCCAGCTCCTGGGACACAGGACCCCTTTCCAGTGCTTTGTGGGCAGCCGGAGAGCCGGTGTGGGGCGCACTCACCGTACACCTTGAGCTGCAGGAGCTGGGTCCGGGCCCGACCGCCCGTGTCCACCAGCAGCACAGAGAAGTTGCCGCTGTCTCCAGACTCCAGAGGCTGGAGCTCCAGGCTGAGGTTGCTGTGGAGCTGGGCTCGGCCCAGGAAGCGGGAGCGGTACAGAGTCTCTGTGGAGCCCCGGAAAAACGTGGCCAGGAGCTCCTCCGAAGGCCAGAGAGATCTCCAGATGGCCTCTCGGACTTGGAAGCCGGCAGGGCGCTCTGCCGCCAGCAACACAGAGCCCCCGACCTGGCCGTGCACTTGGGCGCTGGAGGCTCTGGGGGGAAGCAGTGCTGCAAGAAGAGAACCCCATCACTGCCGGCCCCAAGCTCCTCACCCGTCTCCCGCCACCGCTTATGCATCCAGCTAAGCTGCTGCGAAGCGCGCTGGGGCCCCTCTCCCCACACTCCCTCCACCCACGCTGAGCAAGGTGCACTGTGCGGGGGGGGCTGGGAATAAAAGCCTAAGGGAGAGAATCCTGTCTCTGCGCTCGGGAGCTCACAGAGGAAGTCCGACTCTAAGCAAGTGATTGAAGCATATTAAGTGAAGTGCCACGATGGTGAAAAAGATACCCTGGGAGAACACAGGTAGGGTGATGGCCTTGGGAGGATCCGGGCAGAAATGGTTAAGCTGAGAGCAGAAGGAGAGTGGGGATCGGCCAGGCCGGGTGGAGGAGGGCTGTGTGGAGCAGGGCTGGGGAAGTGGCAGGGGCGAGGGAACACGGCGTTCCTGTTCGGAGGCCTGGGGGGCGGGCGGGAGCGCGTGGTTCTCGTGGTTCTTTGAACTGAAAGTCACTCTCTACAGGAGAGTAAGAAACTGTACTGTGGAGCTGGTGGGAGCCCGGTCCTGCCGCCTGAAAGCACGCGTGGGCTTTACCCTTAGAGCTCTGGGAGGCCTCGCCCAGGGTTCAGTAAGAGAGTAAGAGGATGAGATGCTGGTTAGAAAGACGTGCCAGCAGGGGTGTGGGGGATGCACTGGAGTGGGCAGGGCCCAGGCCTGCAGAGTGAGGGGGGGAAGAAGGAGGAGTTGAGAGCGACTCCGGTGTGTAATCAGTGGGGTCGGGTCCGAGGTGCGGTCGGGTCCGAGGTGCAGTCTGGGGAGCGAAGGCGAAGGGCGTCGAGGGTACCAGGGACCCACAGAGTGCCATTCTCCGTGATCCTGAGGAGCGGGGGAGAAGCAGGCTGGGAGGTGGGGAGATGCTGAGTTTGAGGGCTGTGGGCGGTACCTTAGCGGGAGGGAGCCCTGACTCCTTTGCTGGCTAATTGCTGCTCATCCTTGGAGACCCACTGCCTCCCCTGACCTCCCCCTCTGTCGGGGGGGCGGGTGGTGTCCGCACTGTTTCTCCGTGTGGCCCAGCAGCCTGGGGTGCTTTGTTCCTCGGCCGGGATGGCCCGGGGATGAGTCAGGGGCTGCCACGCGAGACCACAAGTTCCTCTTGTGTTCTTCGTACCCCCACGCCCATGCTATATTTAGGAGGAGCATGGAGGAGAGGCTCAGCGCATTGTACTGAGTGGAAGGAGGCCCCGAGGACTCCCCTGGCACCTGGCACTGTGGGGCTCAGGGACACAGAGCAGCATAGCCCGTCTGGGACATGCCCGAGCGCCGGGAGTGGGCTTGACGAGCCCTGTTCTGGGAGGGGGGGTCACTCAGCCAGCCCCCTGCCCATCTCGCTGCCTTCTGCAGCCCTAATCATCAGGCCTTGCTGCAGAGGCTACTGCGGGTGGAGGCCCAGCCTACACAGAGGATGGCGCTGGATGCCAGTCAAGGCCCCTCGGGTCTCTCCTACCCCAGCTCGGCCACAAATCCATGCTGTGACTTCAGCACAGCACCCTGGTCCCGTCCGTGGTCTTACCCCCAAAACAAGAGGGTGCACCCAATCGGTGGTACTCATCTGGTTTACCATTAAGGGGCCTTCAGAAAAATTCCTTTTTGCCTTCCACGTCCAGGGACTTGAAAGATTTGTGCACCACACAGATTCCTTTTTCTTTGGGAGGGATTTCCTGCCCGTGTTTAGACAGGTTAGAGTCCTCAAGGCCTTTGGAGCCCTCGAGGCCAGGAGCCCAGGAGGGGCACACTGGATAAAGTCATCTCCAAGTCCCTTTGAGTTCCTGGTGGGAACCTAGGTGGCTTCGTCTTTGCCAGGCCCCGACTCCTGCCCCCTGGCCTTGCAGGGCTGACCCCTGGCATGTGGGCTGCCTGCTCACCACGGAGGGAAGTGTCGCCCTTCCCACAGCACACCCTTCCCACATGCCAAGTCCATGTGCTCTGTTTGGCTTGCTCCCCGCTCTCCACCCTCCCCAACATCCCCCTCCTTTACACACACCTGCAGGGAGCAGCCTCGGCTTCCCCCAGGCTGATGGAAAGGCCTCCTTCCTTGTACGAGCCTGCTCGCCCTGCCCTCCTTCTCCCCAGATTGGACTAGAATTCCCTCACCCTTCTCACAACCCTGTTTTTCCAAACCATGGGTACCACCAGCCTTTGTAACTGCCCGGGGCCATGGAACAGCTCGTGTGTCATAGACAGGGACGCTGCTACGGCTACCACCTCCTTCCTCCCAAGGACCCCGCAGAGCTTGGCTCTGTCCTGCTTTCAAGGTTGCCTGAGAACTTGCTTCAGTCTTCCCTGTCCCTCCTCAGCCCCTGGGTTCTCCCTTGGGATGCGGGCCCCTGCCCAGGCGGCTGGCGAGCGAGGGGCCCTTCAGAGGGACCTCCAGCTCTCTGAAGACGGGCCACACACCGGCCCCCCTTACCTTCCCAGAGAAGCAGGCTCCACAGGGACCACATGCCCATCGTTCTCCAGAGAGGCCAGCAGACTCCTTCAACAACCCAAATCCAGAACATCTGGGGGCAAGTTGATACACAGGAGGAGGCTGTGGTACTTCTGGAAAGTCCCATGTTCAGAAGGAGGAATCTTGACTCAGAACAAGATGCCCCGAAAGTGAAAATATCCAGAGTAAAGTAGAAGTTGGCTCCCAGCCTGGCTGGGCTTTGTCGGGAGTGGATTCTTGTAAGTCAGCCTCTTTCACGTGCCCGTGGTGGGCCAGTGCCATCCGCCAGAGGCAGGTGCTCCAGCACAAGCCCACATCCTCCGGTTGGACCGGTCAGCCTTCCCCGTATCCCACTGCCCCACGGCTGGCTGCCCTTCCTGCTGTAGCCACGGAGAACCCTCTAGACTGCAATTCCCTTTGTTACTTCTCTAAAATTCTTCCGCACCTCCTGCTGCCCTCGAAAAAGAGACAAAACGCTCAGCTTGGTGTACAAGGCACTCCTAAGTTCGACTCCAGTCTGCTGGTCCGAGCTGGCCTCCCCAGTCCGCTCTCTGGCCATGCCAAGCAGGACTGCACCTCCGGGGAGCACCCCCTGCACCCCCACGCGCTGTGCGGCAGGCACGCTGCTCCAATCGGCCCTCCGGACTGGGCGCGCTGCAGCCGGCCGGCTCCCCCTCAAGCCGTCCCGAGCCCAGTGCTGGCGGGCTCTCTGCCCTCAGCACACTGTCTTGCCACGGTTTTCTCGTCTCCACGGACTGGTTGCCGGCAAGGTCTTCACCTACTCGTTTCTGTGCTCCCCTTGGTGCTCGGCACACCGTGGGTGTCTCCTAAACATTTGTAAATGAGTGCATGAATTCTAGACGTGCTCACAGCTCTTCTCTGCGAGGGTCTTATTGATTTGAACCCAGAGCAAGGTTAGCACCTTGCAGAGGTCACGAGTGAGAGCTGGGACCGGAGCCTCGCCCCGGGGAGCCTGGGCCACTTTGCCAGTGCTGCCCCTCCTCATTCCGAGTCTCTTCTCACTTCCAGTTACACGGGTTCTTGAGTCAGGGGAGGCCCTGTGGGAAGATGAAGTGAACCCCCGAGAGCCACGCCGGGCTCATGGTGTCTCATCCCGCAGAACTCCTGACCTCAGCTTGGGACTCGGCCAAGAGTGGGGCAGGCATGGCGGCAGGAGAGCAGGAGGGTTCTGGGACAGGGTTCCTGCCCTCCAGCGGCTTGCAGCCGAAGTGTAGAAACAGGAAATGCCCAGAACGAAGGTCCACTACAGACAGGCAGAGCTCTGTGCGATGGGCAGCGGGGCCTTCTTGCTGCAGAGACTGTGGGGATCCACATCTGTGGATGTGGGTGGGGGACACTTCCCTAAAAGTGGGCTTTGAGCTACACCTTGATGGTAGGCATGATTTGGATAGGCAGAGAAAAGGGGAAAGCCAGAGGCTGGGGGCAGGCTCTGAGCATGAAGTAGAGCCAAATGGGTAGAGCCAGATGGGGTGGGGGGGTCCCAGGTCGGCTCCCGGGATGATGAAGGAGCAAGGGGAGGAGCCTGTTAGGGCTGCAGTGGTAGGAATGGAAAGGGAGTTTGAGGGTCAGATCACAGAGGCCTTGAACACTGGCTTAGGGATTAGGCTTTTGTTCTGGGGGCAGCAGTTCTTGGCCTTGCTGGACTCAAAGCCTTGGAAACTCTGGTTCAGTGGGGCTGGGATAGGACCCGGGAATCTAGTTTGACCAGCACTCTGCTCCAGGTGATTTGCAGCTGGTGGGCCGAGGGAAGGCTCTGAGAAGGTGTGCTCGGAGGGAGGGGTTGTGGCCCGTCCTAAGCCCAGGGTAGCTGGCTGGTGGAAGGACAGCGTGTGGGGCAGGTTGGCAGAGAAAGAAGAGGCAGGAAAGCCTGGGTAGCAGCTGTTGGGATGGTCCTGACTGGAATAGGAAGGAAATATCCAGAGTAGAGAGGAAGGGACAGAGCAGAGTCAGGGGACAGAACTTGGGAGCCACCTGGCCTTACGGCAGAGAGGCCAAGGGAGGGGACTCATTTATGACTCCGCTGTGAGTTCCGTCCTTCTTGCATCAGGGGTTTATTGAGCATCTACTTACGTGCCAGGGGCTGGGAACACAGAGATGAAAGGCTTGGCCCTGCCCTCAAGGAGGCTGCAGTTTGGGTGAGGAGACGGGATGTGTAACCCTATAATTACAGTCAGTGAGGCAAGAGCGGTGCGTGTAAGGGTTTATTTAGGGTGGGGTCTGGCGCATAGTCAGCATTCAAAAAAAATCTTAACCGTTGCTACTAAGTGGCCAGAGAGGGAAGAGAGGAGAGCAGGTCAACGCAGAGCAAGGGGGGTCGGGTGTGAACAGCCCCCTCCATCTGTCCCAGACTGGCCCCTACACGTCTGCACCCTGCCTATAGCCAAGGACAGGCATCCCAAGCCGGGGAGCCCTCCAAGCCCACCTAGAGGTGGACAGTGTGGGACCGGGAGGGTGTGGGATGCAGGAGCTGGGCCCTTGCGGGAACGTGGGGGATAGAGACTCGGAATTCCCACAGAGCAGACTGTGGGCAGTCACGCTCCCTCTTAGCAGACTGGACCTACGTAGGGGTCCATCCAAGCGGGAACCGAGTTGCCCTCTTCCCAGGCTCCCCACTCCGCCCCCTATGCCCTTTTGCTAGAGGGGAATTTCAGGGAAGCTGAGGAAGGGGGAGGAGGAGGTTGGTGAGGGTCAGCAGATGTCCCACCTCCCCAGAGGGAGGAACTCCAGGCTGTGTGGCAACTGGAGAGAGACAAACGGGGGAAGCTCCAGATGGGTTAAGTCTGTAGAGGCAGGCTCCCCGCCACTGCTGACCACTGGTTCAGACCAGGCTAATTAGCCCGCGACAGTGTGCTGGAGTCACTGGGCTGGGAGTTCAAAGGCACCACGCCCACATTCCTTAATTAAGAGAGCAGAGGGGCTGCGGGAACCTCCTGGGAGCCAGGGAGTGGCTGTGGCTCGGGGCTGGCTGTACCTCCATCCGCACCTCTCCCCCTCTCCCCTAGCCCACCTCCCCTGCGGGCAGGGGTGGGGGGCGGTGTCCCCGGTGGCCACGCAGGCTGCCCCAGACCCATTTGGGGCCAGTGGAATCTAGGTGTCCTGCCCACTCACACTTGTCCTCGATTCTTGGACTGGCCTGGGGACAGAATAGGGCCACACTAGAAGAGAGACGGAGGAGAGAAAAAAGTGGGAAGGTGTTTGGGGGAGAGAAGGAAAGTGGGGGGAGCTCCAGACAGGAAGGAGGGGCGTTCAGCGGACTTTCTGGGAGGGAAGGGGGCAACTCTGAAGGGTGGTGTGGGATGTGGGCTGAGAGGCCAGGTACAACCCCATCTAAGCCCCATCTTTTTTTTTTTTTTTTTAAGATTTTATTTATTTATTTGACAAGAGAGAGACACAGCGAGAGAGGGAACACAAGCAGGGGAAGTGGGAGAGGGAGAAGCAGGCTCCTCGCTGAGCAGGGAGCCCGATGCGGGGCTCGATCCCAGGACTCCGGGATCGTGACCTGAGCCGAAGGCAGATGCTTAACGACTGAGCCACCCCGGCGCCCTCTAAGCCCCATCTTTATGTCTACCTTCACCTCCTCGGTTCGTGTAGAGTGGACCACCTACCTGCATGATCTGTCCGCTGACACCATGCCACCAGGCACGGGCTGGGCCCAGAGGCTGCCCTGGGTGGGGCAGTCCGTGCACAAACCCCGCCCCTCCCCCCCCATCAGTCAGCTCGGGCAGCAGAGGCAGTGCCTGCGTGTGTGAAAGTGGGGTACCTGACCTCCCCTGAGATGACACTCTCACGCCTGCACCCACGGCCCCGAGCATGAGGGCCTCTTTAATATTTGTGCCTACAGCACCTGCCGTGCCCCGCCCTCGTTCTGGCTTTGCTGGGGTCGTGGAGACTGAGTGGAATCTTTGATCTTTGATGCGTGAGAGCAAGGTGCACGCAGCAGGAGAGGGGAAGCAGGAGAGAAGAAAGAGCCCTGTAGAAACTGGGTGGGACGGTCGGAGCCTTCTTCTTTTTAGGGTCTGCTTTTGAGGCAAAGACATGGTTTCCCAGGGAGCTGAAGGCAGGCTGCATAAAAAAGAGACAAAGCCATGACCATGCGGAGGTAGCCAGGAAGGAACTGGAATCTCACTCACTCACTCAGCCAGCATTTGCTGGATCCCCATCCTGTGCACCTTCCCGCGGTGAGCAGGTGTAGCGAGCACTCAGCATGGGAAGCCCGCGAGTGCAGGGCTCGTGCTGGTGCCCATGACGCCGATCTGTACCCCAGGCAGAAAGAATTCCCAGACAAGTAGG
This sequence comes from Neomonachus schauinslandi, assembly GCF_002201575.2. Taxonomy (NCBI): domain Eukaryota; kingdom Metazoa; phylum Chordata; class Mammalia; order Carnivora; family Phocidae; genus Neomonachus; species Neomonachus schauinslandi. Next base: position 4,343,998 of record NC_058408.1, on the reverse strand, counting down.
ACGACGTAGGCTGATCTTTCAAAGGGCTTGACAGACGGACCCCTCTGAGGACGGTGCAGCGGGACGCGCGCTGAGGACGCAGGCACGCAGACCGCCCTAGGCCCTGCCGGCCGCAGCTCCTTTTAGCAGTGCGGGCCTGGATGGGAACCTGTGTTTGGGGCATGAAGCATCCCGGTATTGGATGAAAAGGCCTGGGTCTTCCCTGACCTGTGCGCCCCATCTGTCGTTCCTGTCATCGCGGTCCCATACAAACACGAAGGACGCAGAGCTACTTAGCAGATGCTGGTTTAGGTAAAAATGTCAAAGACCTTATTTTATAGCCAAATCTAAAATAAACCTGGAATTGAAAGCAATCCCAGTTTCTGTAAGCTGCCTGGCTCAGGGAAGGGTCACGCTCCATTTTTAGTGTTTGTCTCTAAAATGTTGAGCCACATATAAAGCAAGGATGGGCGTCCAGTGGCACCTTCGGATGCGGCTGTCCTACGGATGGTCAGACCCAAGGGGGTCAGCAGAGGGCAGCCGCGAGGCCCCGTTCCCACTCCCTCTCCCCGGAGGGACAGCCGCACGCGGCCTCAGCTCTCAACCGCGCACGGAGCCCTTTCCTCCCTGCTTTTACCCAGGAGGTGATGTGACCCCACAGAGCCCTGGTCCCTATGTCCCCGGGCCCCGGGCTGGACCCCATCCTAAGGAGTGTCTGCATTGCGCTCTGACTTGGAGAGAAAACTAACAGTGCAGAGCCTTGCGGGCCGTTCTGCAGACTTCCTTGGCGTCTGCAGGGTCTGTCCCTGGAGGCCCGGGAGAGTCCCATTCTCCTCGCCACCAGCGTCCTCCAGGACCAGCAGCGGGTTCCTGCTCTGAGCACTGGCAGGGAGCCTGGGGGCCACCTGTGCTGCTGTTGGTCCAGCCAGGGAGAGTCTGGGGTCTCCTCTGAAGCTCTGCTTTCTCTATGTGCTTTTCGGGGATTTTCTTTTTCTTCAGTTTTCTTAGCAATTGTTCATTTTTAAAAATCCCAGCTCATTCTTCTCTAAACTAATGGGGAGGGATATTTTCTGCTGTGCAAATAGAAGTGGGGGTGGGGAGGGATTCTGGGGAAGGAGCAAAGTGCAGGAGAGAAGAGCCGCAGGTGTGCGTGTGTGTGTGTGTGCGCGCATGTGTGTGTGCGAGTGCGAGTGTGAGTGTGAGTCTGTGTGTGTAGGATAGGGCTTCTCACCTGTGTCAAAGGAAATGTTTCTCTTTATTTTGAATCCATTGCGGACTTATACTTCCGTAGAATACGATAAAAGCAATTTACTAAAAAAAGAAATAAAAGAGACATCCAAAATATAAGCCCTATTTTTTATGATTGTATTACTCTGTCAGATTGCTATAAAAGTTTCTAAGTTCTTGCTTTTCACCGTTCCACTTATCCTGCCCTGCACTGGTAAACACCATCCACAGACAGGCTCCAGTGTCACTGGTGTGGGGCAGGGGGCGGGTGGTGTGAATGCTCAGGGAGGAGCTGGTCCATGGGGACGACTGGCAGCGCCAGCTCCTTCCCGCTCCCCATCATCAGTGTCTCCTTCATGAGTTGTCCTGTCTTTGACTTGACTCTTTACAAGGGGCCAGACTGTTTATAGAGGGCGTGGCAAGGCTTGGCTTCTGCAGGTGCTTCCTGATTGACCAGCAAGGACCCTGAGCTTCTAGATGACCTGGCATGTGCTTTCCAGCCTGGCAGATGAAGAAGTGAAGGGGAGGGGCCCTGATGTCTTCTGGACACGGACTGGACCAGTGATGAGAGAGATGGGGAGGAAGCCGAAGAGGCTGGGGAAGAGGAAGGTCAGGTGGGGGATGGCCCTGAGGAGAGAAGGCCCCGGGGAAGCCGGGAAATGCTAGCAAGGGTTGTCTTAGCAGTTCTCTGGGCCCTCTGTCCTATCCAGTGATGTTCCCAAAGGCGAGTGGACGGAGGTATTCCCATGAAGTGTCTTTTGGAGGCAGACCAGGCTTTCTAAACTTTAAGTGCATACCAACAGCTTACAGATCTTACTTAAATGCAGATCAGGATTCAGCAGGTCTGGGTCTGAGTCTGAGTGAATGCATTTCTATTAAGCTCAAGGATGAATGCTGGCTGTGGGCAGCTCAGTGGCACTTGGGCGGGAGCTCTGGGTGGGCAGGACGTGGGCCTCTTCCCAGGACAGGTGGGTGGGGTTGGTGACGTCCAGCAGCGTGACTGGGACCTCACTCTGTGATTCAGGAGCAGGGGCCTTCAGGGAACCAGGGCTGGGAGGCAGAGCAGGGAGAACTAATCCTCGTAGTTACTAGGACTAAACCCTCAGCATCAAGGAGTATGGACTCAACAAACCAAACCAAACCAACCTTGAGGCACTATGAGTGATCAGCATTGGTGAATAGTATGAAACAAACTGATATGCTTCTATGAACAAATAGATTCTACAAGCGTGTTATCTTGGTAAACACATGATGGGTAACCAAGTCTTCTGATATACTCTACAAATGGGGTTTTTGGGCAAGCCTCAGTTCCAGCAACTTTGGTAACCTGGTCGCCGGAAGGGGTCTGAGCAGAAATGGGTTGCATAGAAGGCCGGGCTCTCAGTGCCTGGGAGGGGGGCTCTGGCTCTGGGGTTGAGAATTCTGTGCTATTATCTGGGCCAGGCCTTTCCCCCCAGTTCTTGGTCTGCCCGAGCCACTGAGAGGTCCTTAGCCCTGTGGTCACTCAGCGGCCTCAGCGGCAGCTTGGAAGCTGGAAATGCTCTACCGGAGCTGCCCAGGGGCTAGCTCTCTCCTTCAGGGAGAGGCCAAGCCCATGCACGGGGACTGAGGGCCACCTTAGAAAGTCCTTACAAATGTTGGAGAGAAGGCACTCCAACCCTTCCACTCATGTGCAAGAAAACATCTGTGGCTTCCGTGTCCGGTCCACTGCTTGGAACTCATGTGTGAACGGGGATGCCCCTGCCCACGTGTTCCTGTTCTTCCACTCAGAGGGCAGCCCAGAGATCATTTAGGTGTTCCTCGAGTCTCCTCGGAACCCTGGCCGGGACGCCGGGCTCCCTCACTGCTGGGCTCAGGGATTGGGGACCTGCAGAAGGGACTGGGGTCTCTGCTGGCCTCCTGGGGAGCACTGGAGGCCTCAGGTGGGTGGTGTTGGGGGGATGCCCCAACACCTCCTCAAAGTTACCAAGGGGACTCTGTGGGTCCTGCTTCTTGTATTCGATCCCCTGGCTGGAACCTCACCAAGTTTCGAGTGTTTCACCTCGGTGTAGATGACAGAAGTGTCCTGTGGGAGAGTCAGGTCAGGATGAGGAGGCAGATGCAACACAGAGGGGGCGGGAAGAGCAGGGGTCCAACTCACCCAGGCCCCCGAGGCTGACTCAGCAGGCCCGGCTGTGGGGGAAAGAGAAGCACTCGGGTCAGGCTGTCTGGCTCACCCGTGCACCTGCTATCCCCCCTCCCCCAGCCCAGGGAGCACTGTTCCCCCTTCACTTCTCAGGACGCTCACCGGCCATCTGAACACAGGTGGGCCCAGGAACCAGGAGGCCTGGGTCTGCGCAGCTCAACCACAGCCCAGCTGCAGGCCAGCCTTTTAGCCCTGGGACCTCAGCTTCCCCAGCCAGGGAGAAAGGAGGCGGTGGTAACGGTGACTGCCTCACAGGGATGACAGTGAGAAGCAAGAGAAGCGAACGTGTCCAAGACATCAGACAGCTACCATGCACCGGGCAGTCCTTCAGGTGCAAGGATTGTATTTATTATATTAGTCTCACACCAGTCCTGCCAAGTAGGGACGACTAATTCCTTCTCAAATTGGGATGAGAAAACGGAGGCTCAGAGCGGCTAATACTCCCGAGGGTCATATCCATAAGAAGGGCAACTGTAGGCAAATATCAAATCTTTGCAAACGTGAAGCATTCTCCCAAGGATAACAGATCCAGCATCCCCTTCCTGTGCATCTTGGAACACAATGGCCTCTCCTGCCTTTGGGTTTCAGACCCCCTTGCCCTCCCCTCAGCGAAAGCCTGCGTCTTGCAAGCAGGAGCTGGGAGCAGGCTGTCTCGCCCCGAATCATGCCTTTGCCTTGTTGCCGTGGTAGGATTAAAACAGCCACATTTCCTTATTTTGTCCAGGAAAACCACATATTTAGAGTTGGCTTCTTTTTTTTTCTCATTGTAACTTTCCTCTGGAAGGAACCGTGCCTGGATGTGTTTTCCTACCTGCCCACCAATGCTTGGGTCCTGGGGAAAGTGGCCCTGAGCTCAGGAGACTCGCTGTTTGTCCACTTCCCGTACTGCCCTTCATGGCAGAAACCCCAGGCTGGTTCAAACCCATCTTACAGACCAGGAATAGAAATCTCAGCAAAACAAAAACAAAAAGCTTCCTGTTTGTGAACACCTATGACACACCAGACAATCTTTAAGGTGTCTAGAACCTATGTTCTATCCCTAGTGACTTATGATAGTCTTGCAAAGTAGGCATTATCTCCACTTTATAGATTAGGCTCAGAGAGCTTAAATAACTTGCCCAGTCGCTCAGTGGGTATATAGAGTCAGGTTTTCAACTCAGGTCTGACTGACTCAGAAACTCATACTCTTCCCACGTCGCCAGGTTGACCCGTCTCTGTGGGAGAGAGGACTAGCCTTTCCCTGTCCCTGCCATCTGATTCTGGTATCTGTGGTTGGAGCTCATGGTCTTCTTGGCTCCTCTCAGAGCTGGGACTGTCCTGCTGAGACTTCTACTGTGGGACAAAGACAAACTGCATCATTCCTTTCTCTCTTTTCTTTGTTCCTCCACAGCGCTCAGAAAAAGGCAAAAAAACTCTCTGGGTAGGGTGGCAGCAGTGGTGGTGTGGTGGAGATGATGTTGAAGATAGTCATTATGGTGGAGATAGTGGTATTGGTGGTGTTGTTGTTGTTGGTGTTGGTGTTGGTATTGGTGGTATCGGTGTTGGTGGTGTTGGTGTTGGTGGTGTTGGTGGTGTTGGTGGTGGTGGTGGAGGTGGTGGTGGTGGTGGTGTTGTTGGTGTTGGTATTGGTGGTATTGGTGTTGATGTTGTTGTTGTTGTTGTTGTTGTTGTTGGTGTTGGTGTTGGTGTTGGTATTGGTGGTACTGGTGTTGTTGATGTTGTTGTTGTTGTTGGTGGTGGTGGTGGTGGTGGAGGTGGTGGTGGTCAGAGAGATGATAACAATAGTTGTTGTGGTAAAATGGTAATGTTAATGGTAGTCAACTACCTCAAGCCAGGCCCCAAACTTCCCTTTTACATTAGCAAACATGTCAAGTTTAGTTCGAGATCACTCACCTTCACTCTCCTTTGGGACTACATTCACTGAAGAGTAAATATCATCTTCCTCATTGTCATTCGGCCAAGTGACTGAAAAAAGGAATGAGGCTTGAATAGGACCCACCTGCTCTCCCACCTCAAGACATCAGTGTCCTGAAGACACCTCTGGAGGGAAGCCAATCAGGGGCTCTGTCATGGTGGTAACTGGGAGTGGGAGGCAGTCATTACTGTGGGATATCCATCTTGGTGGAAGCTGCCTGCCCCCATAGCAGATTCTAGCAGCTTCACCAGCCCTGACTTTGTTTAAACTAGGGGTTGGCAAACTTCTTCTATAAAAAAAGAGTCAATATTTTAGGCTTTGCTGGCCATACGGTCTCAGCTCTGTAGCGCGAAAACAGCCATACACAATACATATATAATGTTCTTTACAAAAGTACTTGGTGGACTAGATTTGGCCCATGGGCCAGAGTTTGCCAACCGTTGGTCTAAACCCTCCTTCCCCTCCCTCTGGAGGCCGGCCTTCCCTCCTACTTCCCTGTCCCTCCACCAGCTTCAGAATACTGGCCCCTCACACTCTCCCCAGAAGCCATCTACTTCCTTTCCCAATGACTGGTTCCCAAGACTTGGAGCTCACAGGGCTTCCTTCTCTTCGTTCCCCCTCAGACTCCTTTCTCGGTCTTCAGCGACAGGCCACGCATGGTCCTGCTGCAAGTCCTTACCATTGCCATACAGTGGGTGCTGCTCTCCACCTGGGGCTGGGGGCGGATCCTGGGTTGGGAGGGGCCCTAGGAAATACAAAGGCATCCTTCAGAGAGCAGGCTGGGCAGTGGGGGTAAAGAGTCTGAGAGAAAGAAAGTCAGTGGAGGCTGCTGGAGGTCTGAGGCTGGTTTGTTTATGAGGGCTAATTCACAAGTCTAGACACGGTTAATTTTTACAGGATGTTTCCTTTGAAAAATACCCTAGAGGGTAGAATGGCCCCATGGGAATCACAAACTAGGAGAAGCAGGGTCAGAAAGGAGGGGTCACACTCCTGCATGGAGAGGGCCCAGATTCACCAGTCAGGCTGCATTTCAGAAAAAGGAAAAGCTAATAACTTTGGCCACACACTATGTGCCAGACACTGGGCCAGGGAATTCAAATACAATGTCTACTTCACAGCTCAGTGCCTAACCCAGCGACCAGCACATAGCTGGATGGCAAAAAAAGCCTCCCTTCCTAACTCTTTGGTGTCTGATATTCTTTGCGATCATCTTGCAAAGGTTGATACTATGACACCATAGTATCATATGTAGATGAGGTGTCTGAGGCTGGGAGAGGGGACTTCTCCAAGGTCACACAAGGTAAGTGGTAGGGACAGACTTTTAATCCAGGTTTATGTGCTTTTTCTCCACTAGCATGCTGCCTCTGTGAAAGCAGGTGCTCCCAGAACTTTAAAATTTATCTCCTAGGATAGGGATTGGGTCACATGGATTTTAGAACACTTGGTTCATGCCTGGTGCCCAAGAAATGTTTATTATCTCTGATAGCAAGGAGGCACCAGAATCACTGGCAGGATTGGTGGAAACGGTGCTTCCTATAAAACCAAGAATGCATTTATGGAGACTCCAAGAAGCTCCCAGTTATTAAATATCCCCTAGGGCTCATTCGTCAGGGCTGTGTTTTTGAGTCTCCATTCACTGAAGAGCTCCGGGAATTTGATGGACCTCTGTTTTATGCAGGGTGTGAACACTGTTAAGCAAACCGCAGTGGGCACACCTACTTGGGAAGCGGGCCCCTTGCATGACTAACATAGGGCCAGTGACACCGCTGGCCAAAATGGTTTGCAAATTGCCTTCAGAGATACAGCTGTCGAGTACCTTTGGTGGTGGCACGTTTTTTGTTTGTTGAGGGAGTGGACGTGCTATCCGGGGATGGTTAAGAGTCTTCCAGAGCTGGGTGTGAGGAACGAAGCTGTTGATCTACTGTTTTTCTTGTGAAGTTTTGGAATTAGGCCTGTGTGACATTCTCAAGGTTTTGCACCTCTGAGTTTCTGAGATAAGAGGACCAAGACCGCCACCAGGAGCCCTATTTTCCCGAGAGACAGGTTCCTTAATACAATGGAGCCCAGCTGTTCCCAGGTTGGCAGTGGTGGTTGGGTGGGGGGCGTGTGGGCTGCTCAGCGGCAGGGCCTCCACGTGAAGAGGGGTGTTCTTTTGTTCCCCGTGAGAGGCTTCTTCCTCTTGAGGGTCCTTCACCAGTGGCTGCTCCTCCGCCATCTTGTCGGGGGCTGGGAGGGAGACAGCTGTGCTGTGTTGCTTTGTCTTGAATGCTCTGACCCAGAAGTGAGGGCCCATGTTACTGAGGCCAGGTAAATGGCTGGGCCGTTAGAAGGAAGCTTTACTGTAGATGCAGGGATGCTAGGAGTCACACATCTTCAGTTCCCGGTCTGCTACTCCAGCTGCCTTCCCATCTAGCTCTGGACCAGCCTCCACCTTTCTCCTACCGTACAGGTTACTTAAAGCAAGGTAGCCTGCATGGAACCCCATGAAAGACTAGAGGGAAGATTTGTTGGACAAAGACTGCTAAAAAGGGAGAGGAAGTTGGAGGCTGGCCCAAGCCCTAGCTGGGGTGTTGGTAAGGCAGGGGAGTGGGTCCAGGGCTGGGGAGAGGCCCTTTCAGGTATCCTGGCTGGCGCTCAGGGAGGAACACTCTGATTGCATGACTGGGTGGGCTTTCTCACAGAGTAGTCTGGCTCAGCTCCCGAAAAACTCACCACAAATTCTTTAACAGACGGAGGTGCCAACTTGAATTAGAAAACCTAGCTTTGGTGGTCTGTGAGAGCAATCAATTTTTCCCTTGGCAAGTGGAAAACAAGAATAATATTCTTATTTATGATGATATCTTATTCTTATTCCTCTCCCCCCTGGGGTGGGGGGAGGAGGTGGGGCTGATTTGAGTCTCTGTAGGTGGGTTTGAAGGACTAGGAATAAACTGGTACCAAAAAGCTTTGGCATGGGAAGCCCTTCCCTTAAGTGTGGTCTGAGGTGAAGAAGGGTTAGAATAGGAGTAAGTGTGGAGCCACCCAAGGTGATTGCAGTGAGAGCCCCCATTCCTGCTTCATCGTCGTGACCGGACGGGAGAGGAGGAGGGTCTGGAATCTGCATAGACTAGAGGGAGAATGTACCGAGACCCCAGCAGATGCCAGCCCAACATGTTAGGTATCAGGTAGATGTCATCTCCTTAGCTGAAACCCTCACAATAACCCCAAGTGGGAGATACTTGATGACTCCTAGAGTGAACGGGCCCAAGGTCACAGAATTAGGAGACAGTGTTGGGAGCAGGCCATTGCTTGGTCATCTCCGCCATGTTTCCTTTCTGATGAGTGAACCTCCACTGAGCACTCCCTCAGGCCCAGCACTGGACAAGATGGGTGTGTGCTCATGAGCACGCAGATGCTCACTGGGGTTCCCATTCCTTCTTTCTCCTCTGCTTAGCAGAGCTCTGGTCTGACAGAGTGTTGGCGGCCTGGGGTTTTCTTGGCATATTCATCAGCCAGATTGTCTTTCAAACACGAAGGACTCTGATGTGCATTGAGTTTGGCTGGTAAGAATTCCTCTGTTTGTGCCTCTTTTTAGGCCCAAGTGTGTGGTTGTGTGTTTGTGCACATCTCTGGGCGACTATGGGCATATGAGACAGTGTGTGTGTGTGTGTGTGTTTTGGAAGCTGGAAGTATCCCTCCATGGGCTCCTTTGTGTGACGTGTAAAGAGAAGTCCCTCCTCCCACCCAGACCCTGAAGAGGAGCAGCTGGTCCCCTCAGATGCTGGCTCTCCAAAGGCTGGGCAGTGCCTGGCATAGGGATTCGGCCACTAAGAAAGTCAAAAAGTGCACTGACCAGTTTTTCTCCAGGGTCTGAAGTAAGCCTCAAGTGCAGTGGCGATGACCAGCACACCAAGCAGGCTCGCAGATAGACAAGGAACCAGCCAGGGGCTGCTGGTGAGGGTAGGCAAGCCCTGAGGACCTAGGGGGTGAAGTAGGGGTGACCATGAGCGTTGAGGATGAAATTCAGAAATGTACCCCAGACGGGCACAGAGGAGGCAGAATGGCTGGCATCAGGGGGAACCGTGTGGTTCCCTAAAGGAGCCTTGTAGATGGAATCAGGGATGGTCCAGAGGATACCAGCATGGATGGGCAACACCACTGATGACCATGTACAATACCCCCGCCCCCTATGGATCTCATGCCTTCCCTCCAGGTTCAGTGGGCAGATAGCCCAAGCAGGGTCCATCTCACTCATGCAGTGCAAGGTACGGGTGGGGGATACACAGAGGGGTGAGACCTGACCCCTGCCAGCTTGCTGGGGCTCAGAGCCCATGTGGGGGACAAGACGTACCAGCCAGGGACAGTGTCTTGGGCTCACTTGTCTCTTTGGAGACATTGTTCTCGGCCTGGCAGGAGTAGCTACCAGCATCCTGTTCTGATGTCACAGTGAAGGGGAAGGAGGCGGCTCTTCCATGGGGAGCACAGTGGTTCCCCAGGATCTTCTCGTCAGGTAGAATGAGTACAGGATTGGAGGGGAGCCATTCTGGGTCTCACAGAGGAGCTCCACCACATCCCCCACAGCAAGGCCAGTGGACCTGGGTCTCAGGGTGAGCAGAGGCTGGGACACAGGACCTGGGGCAGCACGTGGGGCGGGAGGCTCACCTACACCACCCAGGCTCCTGGCCCCTCCTCCCCTGGGGACCCCTCCCCACAGGCCCAGGGGTCCCATTACCTGAAGCCTATATCCCTGGGGAGTGTCTCCCCTTCTTCCCCACTTACCTTGCACCCTCACCTTCAGCTGGGGGCTCTGTTTCTGGACCCTGCTACCCTCAGGGGTGGCCTGGCACCAGTAAAGCCCAGAGCCTCCCACCCGGCTTCTGGGAGGCAGAGCTCTGAGTGGGGGCCCCAGTTCTGCAAGGTGCGGCCATCTTTGTGGAAGGAGAAGAGGAGCCCCGAGGCCGACCTCTGGGGGTGTAGCTCCGTCTGGCATCTCAGGGTCAGCGGGCTCCCCTCACGGAGCTCGGGAGAAGGGACAGAGCTCAGCACTGGAGGCGGGAACAGCTCTGGGGAGAAGCAGGCCCAGGCTCAGGGGCGACTCCTGAACCCTGAGATCCCAGAGGCGGGGGTCTAAGCTAGGGCACATCCCAGGCCACAGCCCTGTGCCCCATGACAGACACCGTCATTGTCCCCCAGGACCCACCTCTCATCCCGTGACTACACCCTAGCCCCTCTGGAATCCTGAGCCAGAGCCAGAGGGCCTTATAGGGCATCTGGTCCCCAGAAGGGAAGGGTCTGGCCCAGGGTCTCTGGGACTGAGTGGCCGGGCTGGTTCAGGGTGCTTCTGCGGCCCAGGGCATCCCCCTCCTTCCCTGGGCTCCGGATGTACCCCACGGGGGCAGGGCACTTGGACAGCATGGTGGACATCTCAGGGCTCTGTGGTCCGCCCAGCATCAGGGGCAGCGAGAAGGAGGGCTGCTGACCTCTAGAGACCAGATCCCTGAGCAGCACCTTAGTTCCCACCACCCCCCAGCCCCCCGAAACTGGTGACTCACCTTGGACTTGAACCGTGGTCATCTCTGACCTTTGTGCGCCCAGGTGCGGGATGAAGGTCACCTTCCCAGTGCAGCTGTACTGGCCACTGCTTTCCAGTGTTGCTGTCCCCATGGGCAGAAACCATTTGGCCTTCGGGTCGTGGAGTAATTTCCTGTCTTTGGAGAACTGGACCTGGGACAGGGATGTGTTCTTCCATCCTTGACACTGCAGAGTCAGGATGTCGCCCTCAAACACGGGGTCTGGCAAGGTTTGGAGGTACAACCAGCCTGTGAGACATAGGACCGGGGTCACCCTGGAGCCGCACGTCCCATCAGCCCATTTCTCCCTCCGTCCCCCAGCCTCAGGCCTCCCCTGGGGATGGAGGCTCCTGGGCAGCACCTGCGTGGCCGCCCCGTCCCCCAGGCCTTCGTGCCAGACCAGGGCTGGTCCTCTGCTTTCCTTTGCCCTCCTTCCTCTTCCCTGCCTCTTCTCTCTAGTCCGCTCCCCTCCCCTCCCCTGCTCTCCTCACGCCTTCTCTCTGGTCTTCTTCTCTTGTACCTCCTCCTCGGCTCCTTTCCAGCTGCCCTTCCAACATCGCCAAGCTTGGGTCGAGTTGAATTCCTTCCATCGTTGTTCTACCTCCTTCCCCTTGACCCAATTCTCACCCCCCAGATGGGCTACTTACCCCCTGCTCCCCCAGGGCAACTCTGTGCAGCTTCCACCTCCAGGACAACTGCACGCGGCCTACCAGCCAGAAGCCGGGGGGAGGGTGTGGGGAGTGTCCCCCCCTCCCCCGGGCTCGCTCCTTCTGCTTTCCTTGTCAACCTTCTCCCGGCCCAGCCCCCATTCCCACCCCCTACAGGGAGTTTCATTTCCACCACCGTCCTGGGGAGGGATCTGTCCTGTCTGTCCTCATTCCTAAAATGCATTCTGTCTGTCCTCATTCCTAAAATGCATTCTACGGCCTGACGTGGACAAGAGACGAGCTCCTGGGGGCCCAGCACCATCTGCAGGGCAGTCCCAGGCTGGGCCTGTCCCCAGAGCATACTTCTTTGATAAGCCAGACACCAGTGGTCCCAGACAGCCTCAGGAGCCAGGCCTGATAGCTGAGAGCAATGAGGAGGAATGGGTGGGGAGCCCCAGCATAGCCTGCCTTTGCCTGGGTCTCTCTGGATCCTTAGGACCCGCCCCCTCCCCTGGAGGCTCACACAGAACTGAATGTTGAGCCTTGCTTTTACTGCTGCTCTTTCTAAGAGCATGAAGCATGGATTTGAATTCTGCCCAGCACCCCCTCATCCCACCCTGGCACCACAGAACATGTCCTTGGCAGTCAAGATGTTCATAGGCCAGCATTTTTCCTACTGGACAGAAAGCCCCATGAAGGTCAGGATGGACTGGAAGGTAGAGGTAGTGGAGGGACAAAGCTGCCTTCTCTGAACATACAGGGGACGGGAGGGAGTCCAGGGCCTTGGTCAGTGGGGAATATAGGAACTTCAGAGACACTCTGAGAGGAGGAGACAGAGGCCAGTGCCAGCTATAAGGGAATAAGATGAGGCCCAGAGCCATTTGCTGGGACTTGAATCACCTAGAAATAGCCTCAGCCTGAGCCCAGTGGGGTCCCAGGTCTCATTTCTGCCTGGGCATCAGCCAGGACTCCTGAGGAATGGGCCTAGTCTGCGGCTCTGAAGATGTTTCCAGGGGACCCAACAGCCCATCAATCAATCTTTGGCCCAGAGACATATTTGGAATTGGAAAAGACATAGAAAAGACTCACCAGTTTACCCAACACAGGGAACTGTAAGAGAACAGAGTGATAGAATTAGGGTAAGTAGCAGAAAGAACTTTTTCACAAGGAGGCCTGTCATCTCAAGAATGTGTGCTCATACCCATTCAATAAACCAACCACCCAACCCCCTGGGCACCTACTCATCCAGCCCCCCAGCCACTCAGCCACCCAACCACCCAGCCACATAACCACCCAGCTACCCAACCACCCAGCCACCCAGCCACTGAGCTACTCAACCAGCCACCTAGCCATCCAGCCCCCCAGCCACCAAGCTACTCAGCCACTCAACCATCCAGCCACCAACCACCCAGCCACCCAGCCACCAAGCTACTCAGCCACTCAACCATCCAGCCACCCAACCACCCAGCCCCCCAACCCCCCAGCCCCCCACCCCCCCACCCCCCCCCCCCCCCGCCACT
>NC_058408.1:4279771-4330876 GCF_002201575.2 Neomonachus schauinslandi | reverse complement strand
CCCAGCCACCCAGCCCCCCAGCCACTCAGCCCCTCAGCTCCCCAGCCCCCCAGTCGCCCCAGGCCCTCAGCACCCCAGCCACTCAGCTTTTATGTTGGACCCACTGCCTAGAATACTCTGCCCTATCTCAGTTCAAATGTCACACCCTTAGGTCTTTCTGGGACCCCCAATTGAAATAATTCTCCTCAATCACTATTACAACACCCCACTGTATTATCATCAGAACACTTGTCTCTATTTGAAGTTATCTTATTCTTTAAACTGCCTTCTTGTTATCACCTGTCTCCCTCTGTGTAGAATGTAAGCTCTGCGAGAGAGGGGACTCTGCTTGTCTTGTTCAACGTCACGTCACCTATGCCTAGGATCTGTGCCAGGAACAGTCTGTGTTCAACAAGCCTCTGTTGAGTAAACACTTGCAGGCTTTCCTCTGTGCCCAGCCATGTGGGGCAGGGCACACGAAGTAGGAGACAGAAGAGTGGACCCTTGCATGGGTGGGTCTGAGCTCCTGTCTGCACCTGCAGAACTCAGAGAGCAAAGGGAGACCATGCAGTCCGGCGGCCCGATCTGTCTATAGAGCTCTGGAGGGTCCAGCATGGAAGTGACTGATGAAGGAGGTGAAGAATCACTAAAGGCTGAGGGACCTGGCCTGCCATTTTGATCGGTGAGGGGATGACAAACAGGTCAGTGCCTCACAGTGGTCTGTTTGCAGTACCTTTATATGCGTCCCTGATGCTCCTATCTATCATCTATCTATCTATCTATCTATCTATCTATCTATCTATCTATCTATCTATCATCTATCTGTCTATCATCTATCTATCATCTATCTACCTATCATCATTTTATTATTATTTTTTAAGATTTTATTTTTAAGTAATCGCTATACCTAATGTGGGGCTTGAACTCACAACCCCGAGATCAAGAGTCACATGCTCTACTGATCGAGCCAGCCAGGTGCCCCAAAATATTTTTATGTAATTGACCTAATCATGCTTTTTGCTTTATTGCTTTTTTCTTTTTATTTAAGTAAGCTCTACACCTAAAATGGGGTTTGAACTCATGACCCTGAGACCAAGAGTCCGCATGCTCTACAGACTGAGCCACGTTGGCTCAGAGCAGAATATTTATTTTTATTTAATTAAAAATAAAAATTTTAAGTAGACTTCATGCCCAGTGTGGGACCTGAACTCATGACTGTGAGATTGAGAGTCACATGCTCCCCTGACTAAGCCAGCCAGGTGCTCTTAATGCTTTTTTTAAAAATTTTTTTAATTTTTTAAAAGATTTTATTTATTTATTTGAGAGAGAGAGAGAATGAGAAAGAGAGAGAGCACATGAGACGGGGGAGGGTCAGAGGGAGAAGCAGACTCCCCGCTGAGCAGGGAACCCGATGCGGGGCTCGATCCCAGGACCCCGGGATCATGACCTGAGCCAAAGGTAGTTGCTTAAACAACTGAGCCACCCAGCTGCCTGCCCCTAATGCTTTTAAATGAATGAATGTTAGAGGAGCAAAAGTGGCCTGGGAGGAGAGGCCAAGCCACAATATGATGATAGATGAGGTTAGACAGGTATGAGTAGCCCAAGGGATGGAGGGGCACAGCCAGACACGAAGTGGTGGACAGTGTTCTAGACTTTGGGACAAGGGGTGAAGCAATGAGTGTCATAGGGCCAAACACAGTTGGGCCAGCTGTCCTCAGGCCCTACTGTGTCCTTCACACTGACCAGTCCTAGGTGCTGTGCAGACATGGAGAAATGTGGGAGTGGCCTTGGGAGGGGTGAAGACCCTCTCACCAGGGGCTTGAGATGCGGCTGTTTGACATGTTGATTCACATGCTGTCACCCTCGTTGTCCACACAGCCTGGGACCCAGACGGAGGCTTTCGGCTTCACTTCTCTGCTCAGCTTGGGCTAGCTCAACCACAGGCTCTCAGTGTGTGCAGAATGATGAGTCTTTCTTGCCATCCCTCCATCTCCCCCTGCCCCATCTAAACACATCTTCTCCTCTGAGCTTGGTGTAGTGGGAAGCAGGCAGGGTTTGGAATCACATGACCTGACCTTGACTCATGAATCCGTCTCTTTCTGTGTGAACTTGGATACACTGTTTGAATCCCATAGCCTTCAATTCCTGATTCTGCCTATACAATAAGAAGCGTGACAGTCATTTCTTCCTTACAGAGCGGTTGCGTATAGCGACCCACTCCCTGGAAATGTGGTTACTGCATTCACTGAAAGGAGAAAGAAGGCCTGACCTCAGGGTGACTAAAACCTTGCAACGTAGTGATGCCCCCCTTCCTTTCCCCTGTTTACCGGAAAAACACCTCTGCAGCTTCAAAGTGGTGAGTCTGCAGGGCTGAGGGCACAGAAGCCTACAAGAGAGAAGGCATCCAGAGAGCAGGGGGCACTTCAGATGAGCTCGTGTCCCCAGGCCCCGATGACCTGCTGTCCAGTGCTGTGACCCCTGGGAGCTGTGCCTGCAGAACCAGTGTCTGTGATGAAGCCGGCTGGCCGTGGGGGGCGCAGCGGGGCGGGGGCTGCGTTACAGCCCTTCCTACAAAGGGGACTGTGGACCCCAGTTTGCTACAGGCTGAAGATGAGCTGGTGACACAGCCATTGCATAAGCCACACAACAGAGTCCCGGGCAATGGAGGCGGCAGCCCGGTCGACCTTGGTGCTGGTCAGGCCGTGGTGGGGGGAGGGGAAGGCCCAGCTTCTGGCCCACTGACCAGGTGCATCGAGACCAAGCAGACCAGGATGATGAACAGGGCCGAGAAACCATTCCCCACCTGAGGGGTCAGGGGATACTTATCTGAGAAAGACACAGCAGAGTAGGGACCCGGTGGTCTTCAAATATTCAGTGGGTGGAGCTTAAAAGAGGGGGAGAGACTTCAGGCAGAAGTGGGACTATTTCATGGGAATGAGAGAGACCAGGGAGGCAGGTTTTAGCAAAGCAAGAAGGACTAGCTCATAACTGAGCTCTAGCACATTGGAGCATGCTGCTTTGCCAAGCTGTGCCTTCCATGGTGCTAGGGAGTGGTGGTGTTGTGGGAGCTCTGAGATACTTGTCATAGGCGGTGTGTATGTCTACAGAAGTTGGGTTCCAGTCCTGGCATAGAAGAAAATTAAGGTTCATCTCCTAAACTTCAAATACACCTTTAGTGTATAGCTCTGTACCAGCATGTTCAGCGTCAGGGCCCCTGGCCTCTTGAATCTCTGATAGTCAATAATAGTAATAGGCACCATTTGTTGTGTGAACATACCCCACCAGGAACTTGAAATGAATTTTATTTTCCAGTCTTACTTGATTAGAACCCAACCACAGCCCTGCTGGAGGTGTCGCAGTGGGATGGAGAAAGCACCAACGGACTTGGGTTTGCATCTCCGTTTTGCTCTTGCTAGCAGGGTAATTCTATGCAAGTTTCATAACCTTTTAAACCTCAGTATCCTCAATTGTTTAATAGGGATAGAAAAATACCTACCCTATGATTCTAAAGGTTAGATGAGATACATTACGCACTACAAAGCAGGCCTCCAGTGCTTTCTTCTTTGTCTCTGCCCACATCTAAGAGGAAATACCCTAACTCTGCACTTAGGGTAACTGTTCCTCCACATCTAGCCTCCACATCTGGTTTTCTGGGGTCCCCAAGCATCAAGTGTGACTCCGCCCAGACTTGTTCCTTCTAAGTGTAAAAGGTAATAGTGGCTGAGACTGAGTTGAGTCTGGGGCGTCTAGTGACCCTCTCCCCACTCCCATAATTCTCTACTATTGGAGGAGCAGGCTTTCCATCGCTGGCATGGGTGACTGGCCCCTGGGGAGGTAGGTCAAGGAGAGAGATATAGATCAGGGAGAATGGATTTGATCCTTCAGACCTTCCCCAAGGACCAGTCAGACCCAAAACAGACCCTCCTCCTCATTCCTGACAGAGAAAGGACGTAGGCAGAAGGGGGATGGCCAGTTTGTAAAGGGCTTTGGACACTCAGAGCAAAGCCTCTTGACCAGATGAGAAGCCTGGTCATGGTTGACTGCTTCTAAGAAAACACTGAGGCTTCATGACAATATATCTTTTTGTAAAAGCCCATTTCCTATTGCTGAGCAAAATGCACAGAACTGCCTTTTTCCATTTCCCTGATCCCTCCAGCCCACCCCCTACCAAAGCCTTCTTTCCTTCTATAACTTCATTTTCCTTTTGAGACAGCCTGATGAGTAATTTAATCTTATTTGACAGGGTAAACATGTCACTGGGCCTCACAATGTGATTTTCTGCCTCCCTAATTTAGCTCTGATACATTGAAAGCCTGCCCTTCCAAGGACCAAGGAAAATGGGATGGGAAACATCAGGGAGGCCCCCCACCACACCACATCTCTGTCAAGCACACCCATGTGCACACACTCATTTCAAGCTCTAGCCATAAAACCCACTTGAATCCAGAAAGGTGAAATTAGAAGTCCCATAAATGACTTACAGTCTTTGGTACCCAAGAGGGAAAGCTCACGCTTGGTGACTTACCGAAGAATAGCACAATCCTGCAGAGCAGCATGGGGCCTGGCCTGGCACAGAGGAGGGACATAGGTCCAGATAAAGGCAGATGCAAAGTCAGGGTGGAGGGAAGAGCATCTAAGCCACAGGCCCAGGTGTGGGTGAGTGACCCCTATGACGTAGGTGGTGTTACTGCTTCATACACTAAATAGAGGAAGTAGGGAAGAAACTTTAAAAGTTCAAATAATATTTCCTCTTTGGTGGAAGGGGTATTACATAAGTGAACTTTCTTCACCATGATGCCCGAAGGAGTCAGGTAATTTACTAATAAGCACTTTTGAACATTCTCCGTGGTTTTGAAAAGCTCATGCTAATGAACCAAGATGGGACAAGGCTATGGAAAGATACAGAGGCTGCCAGAATTTGTGTGATTTCAGTATCATTTAGCTTGGAAGGCAGCACAGTTCTGCAAACACTAAGATCATCCATCCCCCACCCTGAGTGACCTCCAGTTCTCCAAATTTGCCTCCTATCCAAGGAGAAATGTGTCTGTACACTGCAATGAGGTGGAAAAGTGGAATCCTGAAAATGGTCCATAGGACCATCAGTTCAGGAGGCACTCAGGGATTGATGAGGTTGGAGTAGAATGGGCTGGAAGTTCTGAATCTGAGGTTTTAAGACTGTCAGGTTATTATTTTGAGAACTGTTCCTTAAAACGCCCAGTAAGAGAGTAAACAGGTAAGCCACAGGGTGACAAGATAGTTTCCATACACATGGCTGAGAAAGGACCCATATCCAGAATATAAGACTTTCTAGAAGTCTGTAAGAAAAAGACAGACAACCCATTGGAAAAATGGGCAAAATAACTGAATAGGTAATTTACAAAAGCAGATATCCAAGTGCCAAATGAACATAGAAAAAGAAGCTTGACTTCATAAATCCCTGTGGAAATGCAAATTTAAACTAAATGAAACTCCACTACCTCCCCCATGAGAATGACTAAAACTATCAAGATAGACAGGCAAGTGCTGGCGAGGATGTAAAGCGGCTAGAACTCTTGTACACCTCCAGTGGGAGTGTAAATTGGTACAACCACTTTGGAAAACTGCATGACAAAATCTAAATGAATCATAAAGATACCCGATGACCCAGCATTTTCACTCCTAGGTACACACCAAGCAGAAATACATTTATATTGACACCAAAAGACATATACAAGAATGTTCATAGCAGCATCACTTTTAACAGATAGAATCTGGAAACTACTTAATGAGCCCTCAACAGAGAAGGAGGCCACACACCTTCACCTTCTTTGAGGACAGAACATGGGAGTTTAAACTGAAGCATGGAGGGTTCGGTAAAATACCAGGATACACTTTCTGACAGTAAGGTTTTTCCTGGAAGACTTTAAGTGAGAAGTTCCACACAGTCTGGGAAGAATTCAATGTGCTTATTGCCAAAGACAGGAATGGAGAGTGTGAACTTTCTAACTTTTTGTGCTCTAGATTCTCTGATTCACTGGAAGTGGGAAAACAATCTGACACTGGCAGGCACTTCTAATGTGACTCTGTTGATTGGGAGAGGTGGACATGGTGAGGAAGTAAAATAGGAAATGGATATTTTATCCACTCACCTTAAGATGTTAACATTTGTACATTTTCCCTTATTGTTTTCTTTCCAACAGATCTCTTGACTTGAGTTGTCTATGCCTTTGCTCAGCTGCAAGTCCAGAGTGTGGGGCAGCAGCTCTGCAGGGCTGCAGCTAAGGTAGAGACGGGGCAACCACAAATGGTCTAGGTTGCAAGCACTTATTGTGCTTTGCGTGCAGAACAGTTGAAGCCTCTACCCTACCTGCTTCTACTTTCACCAGGTTCTAGCTGCTTGGGTGTGTGAACTCTTCCTGACTTCTCACTCTACCCCTGAGCTGTGAGATGTTGCTGCATTTTTAAAGGCGTTAGTGGAATTGGCTCTCTGAGCTGAGATGGCTGCATACCATTCCCTTGGGGAGGAAGGTGACCTTAGGGGCTGCTGCTAGGTTAGGAATCTTCCAGGACCCAGGCTGATCTTGAACTGAGATGGAGATGGGTTGGGAAAGGAATCAAACCCATAATACTAAAACTCAAAGGAAAATTCAGGGCTAAAAGGAGGTGGGGAGGATAATGGGGGGAGAATTCTCATCCAGATGGGGTTTGTAGACTTTATAGATACATATAGAGCATTCCATCCCCAAATAGCAGAATACATATTCTTTTCAAGTGCACATGAAACATTTTCCAGGATAGATCACATGTTAGGCCACAAAATGAGTCTCAACAAATTTAAGAAGATCGAAATCATATCAAGAATCTTTTTTGATACTAGAAATCAATTCCAAGAAGAAAACTAGAAAAAAACACAAACATGGAGGCTAAACAACATGCTACTAAACAATCAATGGGTCAATGAAGAAATCAAAGAGGAAATAAAAAAATACCTTGAGACAAATAAAAATGAAAGCACAACATCCCCAAATATATAGGATGCAGCAAAAGCAGTCCTAAGAGGGAAGTTCATAGCCATACAGGGCTACCTCAAGAAACAAGAAAAATCTCAAATAAACAATCTAAACTTAACCCAAAGGAACTAGAAAAAGAATGAACAAAGCTCAAAGTTAGTAGAAGGATGGAAATAATAAAGATCAGAGTCAAAATAAATGAAATAGAGACAGAAAAATAGAAAAGATCAATGAAACTAAGAGCTGGTTCTTTGAAAAGAAAACAAAGTAGATAAATCTTTGGCCAGACTCATTAAGAAAAAAATAAAATCAGAAATCAAAGAGAAGTTACAACTGATGCCACAGAAATACAAAGGATTGTAAGAAACTACTAAGAAAAATTATATGCCAACAAATGGGACAACCTAGAAGAGATGGATAAATTCCTAGAAAAATATAATCTTCTAAGACCGAATCATGAAGAAATAGAAAATCTGAACAGACTGATAACTAGTAAGGAGATTGAGTCAGTAATCAAAAAACTTCCAACAAATAGAAGTCCAGAACAAGATGGCTTCACGGGTGAATTCTACTGAACATTTAAAGAAGAATTAATACCTATTTTTCTCAAACTATTCCAAAAAGTTGAAGAGGAAGGAAGACTTCCAAACTCATTTTATGAGGTCAGCATTACCTTGATACCAAAATCAGAGGAAGGCACCACACGCACACACACAAATTACAGACCAATATCCCCGATGAACACTGATACAAAAATTCTCAACAAAATATTAGCAAACCAAATTTGACAATACAGTAAAAGGATTACACACCATGATCAAGTGGGACTTATTCCAGGGATGCAAGGATGTTTCAATATACACAAATCAATCAACATGATACACCACATTAATAAAATGAAAGATAAAAGTCATTATCATCTCAATAGATGCAGAAAAAGCATTTGATACAATTCAACATCCTTTTATGATAAAAAAATCTCAACAAGGGGGGCATAGAGGGAAAATACCTCAAAATAATAAAAGCCATTTATAATAACTAACCCACAGCTAACATTATACTCAATAGTAAAAAGCTGAAAGTTTTTCCTCTAAGATCAGGAACAAGACAAGGATGCCCATTCTCACCATTTTTTCCCCCTAAGACTTATTTATTTATTTATTTATTTGCGAGAGTGGTGAAAGGGGAGACAGGGAGAGGGAGAGAAAGTTTTAAGTAGACTCTGCACTGAGTGTGGAGCTTGATGTAGGGCTCGATCTCATGACCCTGAGATCACGACTTGAGCCGAAACCAAGTGTCAGATGCTTAACTGACTGCATGACCCAGACACTACCATTCTCACCATTTTTATTCAACATATTATTGGAAGTCCTAGCAACAACTATCAGACAAGATAAAGAGATAAAAGGCATCCAAGTCAGAAAAGAAGTAAAGCTGTCACTATTTGCAGACATGATACTATATAGAAAACCTAAAGACTCCACCAAAAAACTATTAGAACTGGGCGCCTGGGTGGCTCAGTTGGTTAAGCGACTGCCTTCGGCTCAGGTCATGATCCTGGAGTCCCTGGATCGAGTCCCGCATCGGGCTCCCTGCTCGGCGGGGAGTCTGCTTCTCCCTCTGACCCTTCCCCCTCTCATGTGCTTGCTCTGTCTCATTCTCTCTCTCTCAAATAAATAAATAAAAATCTTTAAAAAAAAAACTATTAGAACTAATGAGGGAATTCAGTAAAGTTGCAGAATACAGAAATAATATACACAAATCTGTTGCATTTCTATACACTAATCATGAACTATCAGAAAGAGAAATTAAGAAAATAATCCCATTTACAATTGAATTAAAAAGAATAAAATACATAGGAATAAATTTAACCAAGGAGAACTTTACACTGCAGACTATAAGACATTGATGAAGGAAACTGAAAAAGGAACAAATAAATGGAAAGGTATATCATGCTCATGGATTAGAAGGATTAATATTGTTAAAATGTCTATACCCCCTAAAGCAATCTACAGATTCAATGCAATCTCTATCAAAATACCAATGGCATTTTTCATAGAACTAGAAAAAATAATCCTAAAAATTGTATAGAGCCACAAAAGTCCCTGAGTAGCCAAAGCAATCTTGAGGAAGAACAAAGTGGGAGACATTATGCTCACTGACTTCAAATGATACTACAAAGCTATAGTAATCAAAACAGTATAGTGCTGGCAGAAAAATAGACTTGGATCAGTGGAACAGAATAGACAACCCAGAAATAAGCCCATACTTACATGGTCAATTAATCTTTGACAAAGGAGGCAAGAACATACAATGGGGAAAAGACAGTCTCTTCAATAAATGGCGTTGGGAAAACCTGATAGCTACATGAGAAAGAATGAAACTGTACCACTTTCTTACACCATACACAAAAATAAACTCAAAATGGATTAAAGACTTAAATGTAAGACCAGAAACCATGAAACTCCTAGAGGAAAACATAGGTAGTAAGCTCTGGGACACTGGTCTTAGCAATATATTTTTTTAAGATTTATTTATTTATTTATTTGAGAGAGAGAGAAGAGAGGGGCAGAGGATGAGGAACAAGGACAGATGCAGATTCTCTGCTGAGCAGGGACCCCAATGCAGGGCTCGATCCCAGGACCCTGAGATCATGACCTGTGGTGAAACGAAGGGTTGGACACTTAACTGACTGAGCCACCCAGGTGCCCCTTATCCATATATTTTTGGATGTGTCTCCTCAGGCCAGGGAAACAAAAACAAAACAAATGGGACATCAAACTAAAAAGCTTCTGCACAGCAAAGGAAACCATCAGCAAAACGAAAAGGCAACCTACTGGGAGATGATACTTGCAAATGATATAACTGATAAGTGGTTAATATGCAACATATATAAAGAACTCATACAACTCAATATGTAAAAGATACGAATAATCTAATTAAAAAATGGACAGAGGTTCTGAACAGATGTTTCTTCAAAGAAGACATACAGGTGGCTAACAGACACAGGAAAAGATGCTCAACATCACTAATTATCATGGAAATGTAAGTCAGAACCATAATGAGATATCACCTCACACCTGGCTGGAAGGGCCTTATTCAAAGGACACATGCTGGTAAGGATGTGGAGAAAAGGGAACCTTCGTGCACTGTTGCTGAGAACGCAAAGTGGTGCATATGGAAAACAGTATGGAAGTTCCTCAAAAAATTAAAAATAGAAATACCATACAATCTAGCAATTCCACTTCTGGGTATTTATCTGAAGAATACGAACACATTAATTTGAGAAGATATATGTTACCCCTATGTTCATTGCAGCATTATTTACAATAGCCAAACTATGGAGGCAACCTAAGTGTCCATTGATAGATAAATGGATAAAGAAGATGTGGTATATATACACAATGGAATATTATTCAGCCATAAAAATAATGAAATCTTGCCATTTTTGACAACATGGATGGACCCAGAGGGTATCATGCTAAGTGAAATAAGTCAGAGAGAGAAAAAGACAAATACAGCATGATTTCACTTATATGTGAAATCCAAAAACCAAAGCAAATGAACAACAACAACAAATTCAAAAACAGAAAAAACTCATAAATACAGAGATCAATCTGGTGGTTGCTAGAGGAAGACGGTGGGGGGAAGGGCAAGATAGGGGAAGGAGATTAAAAGGTACAAACTTGCAGTTGTGAATAAATATGAAGGGGGACAATGTACAGCATAGGGAATGTAGTTAATAATACATAACTACTTGATATGGTGACCGCAGATGGTAGCTGCATTTATCCTGGTGATCGCTTCATAATGTACGGAGCTGGTGACTCCCTCTGTTGTACAGCTGAAACTAATATAATACTGCATGACAACTACACTTTAATTTAAAAAAAGGGGGGGGGTGCTTAAATCCCAGGTGTTCCCATCAGTCAGGGTCAGCCCTGAGGGACAGTGGCTGTTGAGCACCGGGAAGTCAGTCCCACTCACATGAGAGGGAGGGGAGAGCACAGCAGTTGGGATTAGGGGCAGCTCTGGGCATAGGGACAGCGCGGTGCAGCCTGGAGCTGTCCCTCTGAGCTTCAGTCCTCGCTCCAGACCCGAACCTGCTCAGACCTTAGGGTGCTCGTGTCTAAGGTGGATAAATGATTACCTTTGCGTCATTGGGTTGTTGTGAAGGTTCAGTGAGATCAAATGTGAGTGGCGCTACCAGAGCTTCCTGCCGGCAGGTGGAGATGTTCTCTGACCACCCGGTCAGCGTCTGCGAGCCCCACGTAGCCATCCGACACTTGAGACTGCCCGTGAGGGGCGCCTGGGTGGCTCAGTCGTTAAGCATCTGCCTTCGGCTCAGGTCACGATCCCAGGTCCTGGGATCGAGCCCCGCATTGGGCTCCCCGCTCAGCGGGAGGCCTGCTTCTCCCTCTCCCACTCCCCCTGCTTGTGTTCCCTCTCTTACTGTCTGTCAAGTGAATAAATAAAATCTTTAAAAAAAAAAAGAAAGAAATGAAACGGCCAGTGAGAGTGAGGAACTGAAATTCAGATGTCCTTTATTTTACTTAATTTAAATGTAAGCATTGGAGTAGGAAGTGCTTGATGGGGGTCGGCTGCGGAGAGCGAGCCAGCCAGGAAGCCTGGAGCCCGCGGAGCCTGCCCCCCACCCCGGCTTTTACTAGCCTCCTCCTTAGGACAGATGCCGAAGAGGGGCGTCGGTGGGGGTGGAGCCAGATTGGGGACGGAGGTCTGGGCCGGCCTGCACGGGGAGGGCTCACTGGGAGGCATCTGCTCACCACACTCTCCCTCCCGCCTCCCCCACTTTCCTTCTAGAAGCATCTGGAGGGAGCCTGAAGGGCCAGTGGGGGGGGGGTGGGGTGGGGGTGGGGGGAGAGAGAGAGAGTGTGTGTGTGTGTGTGTGTGTCAGGTCTGCAGCGACCCCTTGTGGCCACATGGACAGCCACCGCGCTAGGGAGCCCATTAATACCGGAAGGTCATTCTCTACCCGCCCACCTCCCATCTTTCTTTTTTTAGCTCCTGCTTATACTCAGTATAATCTTTGTGACTCTTAAAGTATTTTTTAAATGCCTCCATTATTCTATTTTGCCACATCGCGATTATTTTATTGTCTTTCTCGATTTCCAGTCTGTGACCTCCCAAACGCAAGGGCCAAGTCTAATTCCTGTCTGTGTCTCCAGGCTTCGCACACTCTGAGCTTCGAGATACACCAGAGCATAACTGTTAGGAGTTCCGGAGTGGGTTCTAATCCAGATTCTGCTGCTTACTAAGTGGAGGACCTGGGGCAGTGGCTTAATCTCACTGAACTCAGGTGGACAACCTGTGACCAGGTAATGATGACCTCTGATTTCTAGCATCATGTAGACGATTACACTGTTGCACACACAGCATCCTGTACACCCAGCTCTCCTCCTCAAAGTGAATCCTAGCCTCTATCTTCTTAGGAGCCGCGTACTCCCAGGGTCATACTAACTTTTCTGTCTGCACATCCGGCAGACAGCTGTTCGTTCTCACTCTGTTTGTTTGCCCCCATCGTTCCTGCGGACCACCCCGTCCTTCCTTAAACACCAGGCACCAGGGCACCGGGACGCCGCTCCTGGTTTCGTCCCCGCTCTCTGGCACTCCTTCCCGCTCTCTCAGCCTCCCTCCTCTGGTAGCTTTGAATGAATTTTGCGGACCCTGGCCGCAGGCCCTTTCTGTTTGTACTCTACACTCTCTCACGAACTATTCTCATCTGTGGCCGTGGTCTAAGTGGTGGCCTCCAAGGCAACGAGTCCCAAGCGCATCTTTCTACCACAGGCTGTAACCCCGTGTTTGGAGTGTGAAACGACTTACCTGGGGGGTAAAATGTAATGGGCGTGCATGACGTGAAAAGTAAGGACATGGTGATGGGGGTGGGCTCGGGACTCAAAGGAGCAGCACAGATGAAGTGGCAGCCCCCCCCCGAAACTGACCACCTCCCCCTGCCATGAAGGAAGGAATAAAGGTGCTGAGTTATTTGGATGCTTGGCTAACTCAGAGTCAACCAAGCGCCTTCATGTTGGGGAATCTGACCTAAAATCCACTGATTTAGGAATACCCACCATGCTTCCCAATCTGTTTGGCTTTGGGGCACATAGAGAAAGTTCTATTTAAACAGAACACTGGGCAATGGGATAAAATGCATGGGGTCTCAGAGGCTCCTTAAACTCAGCATGTCAAGACTGGACCCAGCCTCTGCCTCCAACCTGGTCCTTTTCTGATGTTGCCTGTGTTGGTCGGCAGCACCAGTCACCACCCTGCTGTGCAGGTCTGAAACGTGGTGTCATGACCCTGATCTGCCCCAAAGCGCACACGAGCTCAGCAAAAATGTTCTGAATATGACCCTTTCGGATGACAGCCATTGGGCATGTGTGTGCGCGTGTACGCACAATCTGTATTTCTGTTGTGTGTAATATCCCCGCTGTCCGCCTCCATTGCCAGTCTGGCGAAAGCCGGATCATGCCCCAGATTTCAGTTTATGTAACATTCCTGACCACTGTGCTCCCCCCCTCCCCAGGCTGGGTCAGGTGCCACACATCCTGTCCCCACAAGTAGCATGTCCATCCGTCCACCCATCCATCTGTCCATCGGCATTGAACGCCTCTCTTATGAAACCCCTCGGGACAGCCGGCTTGCTGAGGGCACCGATCACGCTTGTCTTGTTCTTTGCTGTACCTTTGGTGCCTGGCACAGAGGGTGGGTGTGGGGTGGAGACTGACGGAAAGCGGATCCTACGTCGGCCCTGCTCCCGTGTGGGAGCAGTGGGAGGTCTGCTGAACTGAGGTCTCATGTGCCCTCCTTCAGCCCTCCCACCCTCTCATTCTCTTCTTCCTAAATCGGTGCATTTTAGGTGGTATTTCCTGACCTAAAGGTGCTGAGTTACTTGGATGCTAGGCTAGCTTCATCTGTGCTGCTCCTTTGAATCACGAGTCCACCCCCATCACCATGTCCTTACTTTTCACATCCACACGCCCATTACTTTCCTCCCTGCGTGCACCATCCCGAGCAGCGTACTACACATTTCTCAGCTCCAGATAGGGCAGCCTTGGCCAGAAGCCTGCAGTCCCCGGAGGCAGGCTTAGGAAGTAGGGAACAGCTCTGCAGAAGGGGCTGGAAGTGGATGCAGGCACATTCTTCCCTGGAGATCGAGGAAGAAAAGCATATATAATTAAAGTGATAAATTGGATTTTTTTGGGTTCTCTGTTTACCACTGTCAAACATAATCTATTTCATGCATTTATACAGAATGCATATAATAGGTCAGATTTCATTTTCTGCAGTTTGCTCATTTTCTCCTCCAGCTCCCTGGGTAGACATGGAGCCCGAATGGAAGCGGAAAGGCTGTGAGACATGTATTTAGGGGAGGTGGCCATAAGGGGTTTCGCATGCTGGGCCCCGGGAGCCAAATGCCCGGGAGCAAGAACAAACTAAGAAGAGGCAGTGAGATGTTTGGGCAAGAGCATGGCACTTGCAGTCAGACAGGAACCCTGGCTCAGCTGCATCTGTCCTGGGGCTTGGGTTTTGCTCTGCCTCCCTCCTCCCAAAGCGCTCTTCCCTGCCTTCCTTACCCTCTCGTCCCTCCACCAGTCCTACTCTGTGCTCCTGTCCTCATCTGCACAGGGACCCGCAGATGTCATCCCCAACAAGACAGACCTCTCCCTCGGCCTTGCTCGCCCCCTTCGGCTCCCACCCCACCGTTCTCCTCCCTTTGCTGCCCCGCCTCTCAGGGGTTGCCGGCCTCGTGGATGGTCTGGCTTTGACCGCCACACCCCTGAACCGCCTGGGTCAGCATCACAATGGCTCAGTTGTGGTGGCTTGGAGCGGCAGAGCTCCGCCCTCTGGTGACCCGGCTGCGCGGCAGCATTTTCAACGTTGAACCCTGCTTCCCTCGCTAATGGCTTTTCTTCCCTGGCGTCCATCCTACCCGCTCCTGACTTTCTCCCACCTCCAGCTCCTTCTCAGTCTGTTAGCCAGATCCTCCTCTTCTTGACACTGCATGGTGGGGGGACGGGTCCTCCGTGTTCAGTCCTGGGCGCCCTCCCCACCCCTCCCCTTCCCTTCGGTCCACTGCCCACTGTGCCCTAGTCCGGTGGCTTTAAACCCCAAATTCCTATGTCCTGACATGACCGACCTCTCCTGTGGACTTCAGACTGGAATATACAGGTAGGCTCTCCTCCAGCCCTTGGGTAGCAGCATTTCCCAAATAAAACCCTGCAGTCTCCTCCTCACTGGGGGTGAACAAATACACAGATGGCCCATTCCAGCGCCCTCCTCTGCCCCGCTACCCTCCTCCTCTGCCAGCCACGAGTCCAACAGAAACTCCAGAGTCACCCTCACCAGGATCTCTCCCCCAGCTCTATAGGCTCCTCTCCAAAGTGTGCCTCAGATCCCCCTCACTCTCCCCATCTTCACTGCCACCGCCTCTGGGGAGCCCTCACAGCTTTCGCCAGTGCTGCTGGGAGAGCCTCTTTCCTTCTTTTCCCAGCCCCTGGTCCTGCTCCCATACATTTCCCAACGGAAGAAAGAAGTGACCCACTCAGAATATAAACAGACCCAACGCAAATACCCCTCTGCTTAAAACTCTCACCGTCTCTCCATCACCAGAGAGTAAAACACGTCCCTTTGTATCCTGCGGGGCAGGCTGGGCCCTGTCTCCCTCTCCAGCCTTATGGGAGGCCATGGCCTTCTCCCTTTGTGCCAGGAGGCCCCTTGGGTTCTGCTAGCAACCGCAGCTCCTCCCTCCTCTGGGCCCTCACTGGCTCTTCCCTCTGCCTCTGGGCTCTGCCCATGTGTGTGTGCAATGGTGTTCAACATTCTGGAAATCAAAGCGGACAACACAAACACCTGGGTACCCACCCCCCAGCTCCATTTAATTCCAAAATGTCACATTTGCTTTAGATTTTTGTTTTCTTAAATAAAGTGGTATGGAATCAGCTGAATCACCCCCCTCCTGTCTCCCTTCCAGAAGTAACCCCCGAACTTGGTATACCTCATTGCCATGTCTGTTTCTACACTTTCACTACACGTGTGTGTCCGTCAACAATAGATAGTATTTGGGGGCTTGTTTAAAGTTTACGTAAATGGTATTTTATTGTGGGAGGTTGGGGCATGGCTTGGGCGATGGGTCCAGGCTGACACACGGGGCTCTAGCTGTCGCTCCCACCGCCACCAGCCTTTCATCGGATGCATGCCTCTAACTATCGATTCTCCTAATGATGGATAGTGGTGCCGTTTTCGATTTTTGGCCATTCTAAACGCCGCTGCAAAAAACATTTGTACACGTCTCCTTTGGCACGTATTTGTTTCTCCAGGGTAGACCCTTAAGAGCAGCATTTCGGAAGCAGAGCGTTCGCGCCTCTCCAGCCTTGCGAGCGGGCGCCAAGTGCTCTCCCGGGATGCACCTGCCACCTGCGGGGGACTGCGGGCCGTCGGGGCTGCCGCGCTCGGCCTCGCCGCCAGGGGCGCCACGCTGCTCGCCGCGACCCGGGCCGCGCCTGCACGCGCGGGGTGCCCTGGAGGGCCGGACCCCAGAGACGCTGTGCGGAGGCGCTCCAGCCCTGGGTCGCTGGGGGATGTGGCCTCAATCCTTCTCTCAACCAACTCTTTTCTAAATAGTGAAAGCAATAGAAAACAACAACTTGCCCGCCTTGCGCTCAAACTGAAAAGGACCCAGGATGCGAAAACAAACACCGATGTGCGTAACGTGCAGAAAGCACAATGCTAGCATTTTAGCGTGTATATTTGCTTCAGATTTTTCTTTTGAGGAAATAAGACATTCCAGAGTTTGCTTGAAGTTCTCCTCCCTATTCCTTCACTAACTCTTCCCCACCCCCAACCCTCCAGCAGGCCCCTGAGTTTGGGTTTCGTGGGTGGCCGAGGCATTAATTTTATAGACTATGTGAGCATCTGTAAGCAATTTGCAGTAGTGTGTGTTTTTATTCACACAAATGGCTCTGTAGTACATACCCTGCGAGTTTCTTTCTTAAGTGCCCAACACTGTTTCCGAGATATATCCTATATACTCAGTTCAGCGTTCATCCATTCTCCTAGCAGCATATTTTAAAATTGTTTGCAGGTTTTGGCCATTTAAACAGCGCTGTATATACCCTTCATGAGGGCAGAGGTTTTTACATTTTGTTCATGCTCAGTTTTGAGCTCCTAGAAGTGTGCCTGGCATACAGTAGGTGTTTGATACATTATATTGAGTTTAATGAATAAATGAACAGCCTCCTCATACGTGGTTCTAGGCTGCTCACATGCAGAATTTCTCCAGAATATACGTATAGACGTGGAGTGACTGGAATTTTCCGGTGAGCTGGCCACATCGCTCTCCAGAGCTATTGCATCTATTTATATATCCTCCGGCAACGTCAGAGTTCCCTTTCCTCCAGCCTTGCCAACTTTGGTGTTTTGAGACTTGGTATGTGTGTGTCCAACCGGATGTATATAAAATCATATCTTACTGCTATTTTAATTTGCATTTCCCTAATTCCTTTCTGACCACCCCCCATGATTTCCTTTGCGGCTTCTGGGTTATCAGATGAGCAGAAGTGGATTGGGGCGGGTTGAAGGTCACCCTTAAGCTCTCAAGGGTGCAGCCTGATACCTGCATGGGCCTAGAGCTCTCCATGCATTCCCAGCCTCCTTCCCTTCCTGGAGGGTTTTGAGCACACATGCCAGGCCAGATCCAGGATCCAAAGGACTGAGGAGCAAAGTGTGGAGGCTGCCCACCGTCACCGTCCCTGCCTAGCTCCATCTTGAGCTCTTCAGGCTCCCGAGAGGGGCAGGAGAGGGCTCCCTGGGTGCTCAGGCTGGCCTGTTATTCTCCAGGTCTCCGGCTGGGGGCGGGCAGCCGAGGGTGCTCTGGGGCTTGGGGTGCTTTGGCGTTCACAGCTGCCTTGATTCCTCTGGGGACCTGCGTGTTCTCGTGGTGGGAGCAGCCTTTGGAGTCCCTGGCACCGCTCCTCCTTGGCACACACCATACCCGGCACCTGCTGGAGAACATACCATCCGGTCCGCTTGGCTCCTCTGTACTTGACAAACTGACCACAACTGGGCCAAAAGAAGACAAGTTTGCAGGTCAGGGGACAGACATAATGGGAGGGTGGGGTGGGGGCAAGAGGTACAACTGAGGTAGAAAGTTTGAGCTCACAAGGCGCCCTTGGCCTTGGGACAATGGGAACAAATACCAGGGCACTGGACTGAATGCAGCATCGGGGCCACCACCCCTTTCGACCTCTGAATTGGGTCTGCTGGGATACGGCAACAGCCCAAGCCTTGAGATGTGACGCCAGCAAATGAGGCAGGGTGGTGGGTGTTTGGGAGCCGTGCCGGCTGCCACCGGAAAGATACATTTCCAGCATGTAGGGAGGACACTCGCTTGAGATCCTTTCCCATTTGAAAAGCATTAAAAAATCATAACCTGCAAGGCCAGAGGGCGAGCACTCTGACTTAACAACCCCTTTACCTTCTTTGGCAAAGCTTTAAAGTCATTAACTTTCAGCAAGCAGGGAAAGCAGGTTCTTACTTAACTCGTATCTTTTGAAAAGTCTTAAAAATTAGCAGCGGTGAGACCTTGTTTCTCTTTGGCAGTGTTAAATCATAAAGCACCATCCTGCCGCTCATAATGGGGCCATTCTGTCAGGGTGGAACTTAAGACAAATGGAGCCTAGTGAGGTGTCCTCTGCTCAGAGGCCCATGGCACCTCCATGCTGGTGATCAGATACAACCCTGACCCTTGGGCACGAGCTTCTGTGGCCCCCACCACCAACTGAATCCAACCCTGTGTCTTCTGCTGCTCCCTGGGAGAGGTTTTTAGCTCTTCCATGCCAACGGACTCTCAGCATCCCCGTCACCCCGCCCCGTGTGGCCACCCACTGACCTTGGCCACCTCTCTAAGCCTCCCTGTACGGACTCTGCACCTGACACAGACCACCAGTGGTTTCAGTAATACCCACCGTTGGTACATTTCCCTGAGGCTCTCCGACTTTGCTGTCCACCTCCCACCGAAGGAGCAACTTCCTGAATCTGGCCAGACACACTCCTCTTATCTCTTTAATCACGCCAGCAATGCTTAAGTACTTACGCACCGCATCTTCGCGACACACTTAGGAGTGTGCACATGTCACGTATCCCCCACTAGGTGATGCACCCCCCCGATTTATCCTGCCCAGTTCTTTGTCTCTGGGCAGATGGTCGGTCCATTGTCACGTGTTTACCGAGCACCCATGTGCCAGGCATCGTGCTGGGTGCTAGCAGCCTGGCTGGGGTCTTTAGACTCTGGTAGGAGAGAAAGACATTAAACGATGAGATGAATCATAGGTGAGCCAGGGCCCGTGAGGTAGAATGACAGATGCTTTGGGACTATGTGTGAGTATATGTGGGGGCCGTTGGAAACCTTTCCCCGGGAAATGGTGTTAAACTGAGACCAGTGGGGAGTGGGAGTTGGGAGCTGGGCAGAGTTGGGGACAAATGCCTCCCAGGCAGTCTGCCCTGACTGTCGTGTGGAGAGAGCGCAGAATGCCTAGCCATGTGCGGGACCAGGTCCGCTCAGCAGGCTGGCTGGCCTAAACCTTACACATGCCCAAGGTTGTCAGGCCTTCCCCTCAACCAGCTCCTGCGAGGTGATCACTGAACTCTTGGGACATCCTGCCTGATAAGAAGGTCTCTGTGGACCTTAGATCTTGGGTCAGGCAGATGGTCTGTCCTCACTGTGTGGTTGTGTATGTGCCAGGCTGTTTGGGGCCAGGCAGTGTCAAGGCTGACCTCTGGGGCTGCAGCCTGAGTGGCCAAGGTCAGTCTTGCAGGGGCTGCGTGCCCATGGGACCTGCCCCCAACAACAACCCGGGCACCCAGGCTCGGGGGAACTGCATCATTGGGCAATATTTATATGTTTCCACAATCGCTGGGAGAGCTGTATGTCCATGTGATGCCCCTGGAAGCCCATGCCTGCTTGCTTGGACTCTGCCCCGTCTGCCCTTCCCCTTTGCTGATTATCTCACTGAAATGAGCCATCATTGAGAGTATGACAGCTTTTCTGTGAGTCCTTCTAGTGAGGGTGGTCTTGGGGACCCCAAAACAGGTAGAGCAGGGAGAACAAGGGCTATAGGGGAGGGAGGAAGGAGATGGAAGAAGGGACTGGATTCCTTGGGGCCTCACAGGTCATGGTCAAAAATAGCATAGTTCTCTCTGCTGGCTTGATCCCAGTGTGGTTACTTTATTTAATTGTATTTCATGGCCCGAGGCTGCACCCAGACCCAACTCAGCCTCACAAAGGTGCCTACAGAAAACGTGCAAATTGGTGAATTTGCTTGGAGTAGGCTTGGGGAGCCAAAGGGCACGTAGAACCCACTGCAGGAGGTGAGGAGTGCCACCCACCTGTGGGACAGCCACACCGAGTACTGTCCGTACGTCCCACCCTGGTTTTAGAGCAGAGTCCCTACTCCATATATATTAGTAAGGAAGAGACAGTGGCATCTTTAGTATAAAAGGTAGGGGGAGAATCCCAGAACCGTTTGCCATACTGAATCCCCCATATTGAAAGCTCTGAGGTGACATCACCAATTTGTTTCATGATCACATAACCATGGTGACAGAATAAGTCAAGGGAAAAATAGGGTGAGAGAGTGGTTGAAGCAATTTAAGGAATTTATTGGCACAAAGGATTCGGTTATCAAGGTTGCAAATAAGTCATCAACTTCAGGTGTGGACGTGCACCAAGTGTTTCTCAAATTTCTGCTTGCTTGGACAAGCATGCTGCCTTCTCAAGAGTATGCCTTGAATCCATAATAGCTGGGGAAAAATTTAAAAGTAATGGAAGAAGTGCTCATATAACTCATTTCTCAGTCGATAGGGGACTATAGTTTTGATGGTGCGGGAGGCTTGAAGCGGAGGGCTGTTGGGGTGGTGGCCGGCCTGGCAGGTCAGCACTCAGCACTCCCAGGTCAGAGCGGCACTGCCCCAGTCTGGTGTGGGGTGGTGATCCCAGATCCCACTGATGGCCTGTGAGTCCCAGTGCCTCGCTTCTGGGGGACACAGATGCTGTTGCGTGCTTTCTCATGACAGCGAAGTCTCATCTCCACTCCCAAGAGACAAGACATTTTGTACTTAGATAAACCCAGGTTTGAATCCTGCTCTAGCTATGTGACTGGGTGTGCTGCTCAAACCCCCCGGACGTCAGTTTAATGCCCTGGGCATTATAATAAGACCTGTCCGTAGGGTTGTTTTGAGGATTAAGTGAGATAATGAATGTCTATAGAGCACTTGGCATGGAGCCTGGAGCACATTAAGGGCTCAAATAACAACAAAAACAGAAAGGATATTGGAGTTTTTAATAAATCATCAGACACAAAAAGACATTTGCAAGGGCTTAGTGCCGTTCACGTGTACCTCAAGATTGTTGTTATGGGTGAGGACAATGCCTGTTCTGAGTTAGGTAGTGGTGGACGTGACAGAGTCACCTGATGCATCAGCCTCACTATTCAGGATGTAAATGCTTGGGCTGCATCTTAAAGCACCGCCCAGAGCTCAGATGTGTTGGCCTCAGTCAGATGTTTATTCTCTGGCCTCCTAGGAGGATGGAGAGAGGGGACATCGGAGGCTGAGTTGATAAGATGGCCCTCGACGCCAAGCTCTGACTGTGAAGACAGACTGCCCCGTGTCGCTGGGGCTGGGGGTTGGTCCTGGCAGATGGGACGTCTGGATTTGACCCCAGGTCCTTCACTGCAGTTGTGAGGTACTGGGCAACTCAGCCAGCTCGATGAACCTCAGTTTATCTATAAAAAGGGAAAAATACCTGATTTGCAGAGCGGTTGTTAAGGATAAAATGATATAATGCGATGCACGTAAGAACACCTGCTATATGGTAGGCGCTTCATAAATATGATGATTGTAACCATGTAACTAAACAAAGTAGTCACGACCAAGTGTGAAAGGCATTAGTGGTCACTGGCACTGTTTCGTGACAAAACGATCCTGTGAGACCAACTTAGTGTCCTTCTTGGAAAGAATGGCAACACTGTTGGCAGAAGTTTTGACTGGAGGCTTGGCAAATGAGTGCAGTTCATTCTGGGAAATAGTTCATGATTTGGATCAAATCCCGGCCCCCGTGACGTGCTCATCAGTTCCCTGGGAAGATCTGGAGGGGTCTTGGGGGGCAAGTGGGGGCGCCGTGCATGAGGAGTGGGCTTCCTTCCCCTGGGGAGGACAGGTGATGAGCCGCCCCGTGGGACAGGTCCCTATGTGTTAGGGATGGCAGTAGGGGTGCTAAGGAATGCGAGCTCCAAGGGAGATTTGGGGAGTGGGCAGGATGCAGGCTGATCTCCGCAGCAGGGGGCTGTGTGCTGGGACACAGGCCTGGGAGGTGGCCACGGAACCCAGGACCCGCTGAGCAGAACCCGCGTGTGTGTGGGCTTGCTGGGGGTGAAGTGGAGGCGGGAGGACCAGGCCAGGGAGGATCGGTCTCAGAGTGGCTGGTGCCCCTCCTGTCCTGATGCCAATTATTTGTGCATCAGAACAATCCTCTGGGAGAGGAACCAAGGAGGTGCTGGCTGCAGAACCCGAATGACATGGAGGGATGTCTTCCCCATCTAACAGCCTCCATTCGGCAGGGAACTCAAGCCACAGTGCAGAGAATAAACATGAATGGAACTTTAAAGACATGGGGGCGTGAGTCCGTATCACCGCAGCTGTGCCCCCCCCGCCGCTCATGGAGAATAAAACCCTTCTGAATGTCGAAAGTTAATGCTGTCACCATCTTGAAAACCCGCCCTGGTTAGAGCGGACGGGCTGGGGCTGGGTACCGGGCACGGCTCGAGAAGGTGAGAGCGTTTGATGGTGTTTGGTCCTTTCTCCCCTCTCAAGACGTGTGCATCCACGGGAGAAATTCCCAAGCACTTTCCCAGAGGAAACGAAAGCTTTACCGTTGCAGCTGGTGCTTTGTTGCTTTGATGCAGTGGTTCTCGACTGGGACCAACTTTGTCCTCCTGGAGAACATCTGGCCATGTCTGGGAACATTCTTGCTGTCACATTTTTTGGGGAGCCATGCTACTGGCGTCTAGTGAGCAGAGGCGAGATGTTGCTAAACATCACACGGCGCACAGGACGGCCCCACAACAAAGAAGTCTCCGGCCCCAAATGTCAGCGGTGTGAGGCTGACAGGCTCCGGTGTGAGGCGGCGCGAAGGTTCTGTGTCGGCGGAGGCGGCTCGTTCCTCACACCCACCCCTCGGTGAAGTAGCCTGGGGAAGGGTCACGGCTAGCCTGTAACCCGTCGTTGGTGGCCACACACAGAAGAGGGGGTGGTGAGCAGGCGAAACGTCTGGGGGTGGGGATGAGCCGAGAAGGAGCCTCAGGCTAACCTCCCAAGGTAGAAGAAGGGTAAGGGCAGAGTTTTTCATTTCAAGTCAACTCTTACTTATTTAAAAACCGATTTCCTTAAGCACATAATTATATGTTTATTTCCCAGAGGAACTCTTGAGGCAGCGGAGATCTGCTTAAATTATGGGGATGGAGGCTGCACACAGGGCTCTAATGGGGTTAGAAAAATGTTCTGTCTCCTTTGAAGGAGCCTTGGGAGGAAGGGAAGGGCAGGTTCCTGTCCTGCAGTGCAGGAGATGTGGGGAGGAGGGAGCGCGGGAGGAGGGAGCACGGGAGGAGGGGAGGGCAGCGAGGGTGAGGACTGGTTGTCCCACCCGGTGGGGCGGTATCAGGGCGGACGTGCACCCCAGGGTGCAGCTTCAAGCCTCCCTGGTAGGCGGAGGGAAGGGATTCAGGAAGCGCACCATCCGCACGCTTCCTGCCTTCACGTGCGCACACACACACTCACACACACTCCCCTTTGGACGGGGCTCTGGTTTGCACCAACAAACAGCCTGGGATGCTGCCGGGGAGCAGCAGGTGGGGTGGGGGGCCTCCGTGCCTGGAGTTGGGGGTTCCTCACACCCCCCGCCTGGCTTGGTGGTGGGGACCAAGGGAATAGGATGGAGTATGGAGTCCTCACCTCTGACACACCTCAGAGGAAAGGGGGAGACGTCTTGCGGCCTGTCTCCCCCTCCCAGAGACAAATGGCGAGACTCTGGCTGATGGGATAGCGTGTGAGAGAGTGTTGGATGGGGGTTGAGTTGGGTGGGCGGCTGTGGAAAGGAGAAAGATGTGTCAGGAGCAGGTGCCTTAGACCTGCCTGTGGCCTAGGCTACGCAGGATGGGGGCCTCAGGGGGACCCTGGCCTCCTCCCTCCGTCTCCACTGCATCTGGAATGCGTGTCTGTCATAGCATCATGAGGCTGTGGGGCAGCACAAGGGGGCCGCTGTTCACAGGGGAGCTGAGCAGCCCAAGGCTGGTGAGGGGTGTCCAGCCCTTGGGAGTTGGAGATGGTGGTTATCTGTGAGGACAACATGCAGGCCTCCTCTGTCTCGAGACGATGACACACGAGGGGCAGGGGGGCCTGGACTGAGGGGTTGTGTCCACAGGGGCTCTCCTGGCCTGTTAGCATCAGACACCCAGGGCTGCTGGGGATTTGTGCCCTCTTCATTGACCAGCTCCCCCGGAGACACATCAAAGGTCAGCAGAGAACACGAGAGTCTCAGCATCTTAGAGAGGCTGAAGGCCTGGCCCACCCTTCCACTTCCTAGAAGTGTCGCCTTGGGCCTGAGCCTCAGCTACCTTACCCAAAGAGCAGGGGTGGTCTTGCTGCCATCCCAGGTCACAGGGCTCTGGTGAGGCTCAAATTTGTTGACGTGTGGGCATGCTTGGTAAACTGCAAGGTGCTATGCACTATGGGCTGGTTCTTAGAAGTTATTTATTCAGGGAAGCAGCAGAGGGACCCCCCAACCCCCCAGTGCGGCTGCACCCAGCTCCTCAGTCGGGACCGGCCTGCGGGGAACAGCTACTCAGTCTCCCGAGCCAGCAGGAGCCAGAGGGCTTAGCTTTCAGTGCATGTCCCTGTCTCTGGCCCCACTGAACACATGGGTCAGGGCCCGGGACGCAGACAGGAGCTGAGGCCCCTTACTTAGTCCGCTGGTAGAATTGGAAGACGGCTTTCTCCTGATCGTACGTCTCGATGGAGCCGGGTCGAAGGCGCCGGATTTCAGCGATGGCATCTCCGGCAGCCAGGCCCCGCTCCTTCACCAGGTAGCAGGCCAGCATGGTGCCCGTGCGGCCGAAGCCCAGGGCGCAGTGCACCCCCACCGCCTGGGAAGAGGGAGCTTGATGGGGTGGAGCCTGATGCCCTCCCCACCCCTTGGGCCCCTCTCAGTCTTCCTACAGGCCCAGGCCTTCGCAGGGTTCTCAGGCTCTCAGGGGCGAGAAGTGACATCAGGAGAGCGCTCAACGGCCTCTGCTTTCCACCCTTCTCCCTCCAGCTCACACCCCTCGCCGCTTCCCCGTGGCCTCCCCCTCCCGCCCCCGGCTTCACGTCCTGTCCCCGCAGGTCCCTTCCGGGCCCGGCCCGCCTCTCCCCGCCCTGTCCCCCGCTGACCCCGGCAGGCCCCGCCCGCTGACCTCCCCGCGCGCGTTGGCCTCGTCCACTATCCGCACGAAGCGGTCGATCTGCTCGGGGGCCGGCGGGCAGAAGTCCGGGATGCGCAGCCGGTGCAGCGTGAGGCCGGGGCAGCTGTCGCTGTGCGGGGGCCCGCGCTCCGTCAGGGACACCAGGTGCCGCACGCCCTGGTCCCACAGGAACTGGTAGTGCGCGGGGAGCCGCGGCAGCGCCAGCCCCGCCAGCCGGCCCGGGAGCACCCACGAGAAGTTGGGGGGCTGCACGCCCATGGCGGCGGCAGGACACACCCCCGCCCGCCCCTTCGTGCCCCGCACCACCCACCGGCGCCCGCGCCCTGCGACCACGTGGGCTCCGCGCCCCGTCCGGCGACGCCCCGCTCCGCCGCGGGGATTGGTTGAGCCGCCTCGGGGGCGGGGCTGAAGCGCCGGACCCGGGGCTCTGAGTGACGGGACGGGCGCCGCGATCCGGCCCCGGTCCGGAGCAGCGCCCTCGTTGATTGGTTAGATTTCAGTACTGGGCGGGACTACCGCAGCGGAGCGCACGGGGATTGGTGGAGCTACCCAAACAGCCGGGAGGCAAACCCAGAGGGAATGATGAACTGCCTGGTGCGGACGAGGCAACCTGGGGTCGGGCTCTGCTGCTCCCTGACGGCTGGTGGCAGTTATTACACCAGTGTCCACTGCCCCTGCTGTCCCAGGACCTGGCCTCCTGGGGTCTGACTTTCTTCACCGGGGACGCCCAAGGGTTCCTCCTCGGGGGAGGAACCTCCTCTACGGTGACTGACTGGCCCTTATCAGTGACTTGCTGAACCTGTCCAGTGAGGGCGATCGCCGCTGTGCGGAGGACTATTCTCATTTTCCATTGCTGGGATTATTAAAAAATACTGGGCTGTCATCTGCCGCCCTGAAGTTCTATCCGCGATAGTAATTATAGACCAGTGATAATAACCCACGACATAAGAATGAACGTTTATTGAGCATTCGCTATATGCCAGACACTATTCTTAGCACTTTACCTGTGTTAACTCATTTAATTGCCACAATAAGCTTATGAGGCAGGTAATCTAATTAACCCTACTTTACAGATGAGGAAACTGAGGCTCCAGAGAGGTTCAGGAACTTGAGTGAGGTGACTAATGGTCTGGGTATTTGAAACCGGACAGCCTGGCTCCGGCATTTTTAACGCCCAGTATTATTTCCTAAAGTTAAATGGAAGGATGCTGCCTCTTCACATGGCCATCCTCACACTCCCAAATATCATCTGTGTTAAACGACTGCAGGATTTCTCTTAATATTTTATGACTTCCAGGCTCTCTGAGTCACCCTCTCATGGGGAGACCAGAGTTCACTGGTGTTGTTTGTAGAGGTAGAGACCTAGCTCTGAACGCGGCGTCTTGGCTGTGATCTGACCCGTCGGTATCCTCATTTGAACAATGTGCTTCTAGTGATGCAGACTAATTATAATTATGAAAATAGTTAACCCTTGTTGAATTTGCTTATGTACCAGGCCCTGCGCCAAAGGCTTTCTGGAAGAACAACACGTGGACCATATTTTTGTGTCTTTTTTGTACACACATAATCTGAGGCTTAGACAAGTTGGTTAACTTGGCCAAGGACACGCAACTAGTTTGTGGCTGGGCTGGCAAGCCAAGGCCTCTCTGAATCCAAGCCCAGGGCACTTAGCCATAAAGATGTACTTCCCTTCCCCTGTCCCCACCTGCCACTGACGCGCATTTGACCATTTAAAGCTCTGGTTCCAGTAAAATGGAAAGGAATTTTTCTTCCGCCAAGTTTGGAGGCTCCCCTGACGCTGTGGAAAATCCGCTTACCAGTTAACGAGACAAGGCTGAAGCGCTGCCTCCACCTACCCTCGCCAGGTGCCAGGAGCTGCGTGATCCCCCCTTGCCTCCCCTTCCCTGCGATCTGAGCCTTGAGGAGGCCCTTCCTGTTGCCAGTCCCATTTCCCACCAACTCCTGATCAATCTTCTTGCCCATCCGCATCCGTTCCTTACCCTCCTTGCCTGCTGTGGCTCCCCAGGGTTTCTGGCTGCCCTGACTTTGGAGACAAGACTCCGGCATGTGCTTCTTCCAAGCTGAACCTTTCTTGGTCCCTTTGTCTTGCTCTCCCTTCTTTGCTGCCTTCACTCATTAGAGAAAAACTTCCCATATCACTCCGCACACCCCATGCGCTTCCTTGCCTCCTTACCTTAAGGCCTATCTTTTTCAGAGGGAAGACATTTCTGGGGCTGGGGACAGAGATTCTCTTCTCTCCTGAGCCCCTAACTGTGACTTTCCACTTGTGCAGGTCTCTGCAGGGGCAGGAGAGCATCCTTCCACCTGCCTGGACCTCCTTTAGAGAAAGGTTAGCTGGCTCATTCTGTAGGAGTTTCCTTCTTCTCTACAGCTGTGCCCCTCCCTTCCAACAGAGCCTGGGTGAAAAGGGCCCAGTGTCCTTGCCTTGGGCTGTGTCCCATGGTCAAGGGTGCTATTTAATTTTTTGTCTTGGGCCTGGGAGTCTTGAACTGAAAGGAAAACCACTCTGTGATGGTTTTTTGGCTCAGACCTCTGTAACTTAACCATGTCAGCGCCCGGCACACCGCCCCCAGCCAATTCAACACTGATCGTCCTTTCCTTTCTCCTCTATAAAGTGTTACCTGACCCTCAGGAAGATTTTGCCTTGTTCTGTGCTCACTTCTCACCTTGTATAAATATGTACTCCCGGTTACTTTATTGGATTGGGGTTACCTCTTAGTGTAGGAGTAATACACAGTGCTCAAAAATGTTAAAAGAGCCAATGAAGGAAAAAAAAAAAAGGAATGCATAGGCGAAACTGTGAATGCACATTTCTGGGGGTGTATGTGAGTCTCCAGGACTATGGGACGATGCACGATGTGTCTCTTCTTCAGTGCATGAGTTTGTGGACCATAAAGGGTATCATGTAGCACCTTCTCAAGGTGCACTTTTTACGTGTCTGTGCTTTTAAGGAAATAATGACTGCATCAGTATGATCCTGGCTAAGTCTAATTACTACTTTTGTAATAAGGGATAGATAAGCCTTGCTCTTTGTCGAGCTCCTCTTCTGTCGTCTGTGTGTGTGGGATTGCGGGTGTACGTGAATGCCCGTATGTGAGTATGTTGAGGGGAACACATTCCTGGAGAACAGTCTGTTGACACTGATGGTGAGCTGAGTAATAAGCTTAATTTCCCTGACTTGAAGGAATTTACAACATACTTGAGAGGATTTAGACTCCAATATAATTGTTCTCATAACATATAATAAAGCACTAAATT
Source organism: Neomonachus schauinslandi (assembly GCF_002201575.2). Classification (NCBI taxonomy): domain Eukaryota; kingdom Metazoa; phylum Chordata; class Mammalia; order Carnivora; family Phocidae; genus Neomonachus; species Neomonachus schauinslandi. The sequence goes on along the minus strand of NC_058408.1, from coordinate 4,302,096 downwards.
ACTCATCAAAGACAATCAGATAATATATATTAAAAAGTTAATTGTGCAATAAAAATAATAAGCACTAAAGAAGTCGGTGGGGGAAAGATAAGCTTGGGTAAGAACCACCAGAAAAGTCGTATGAAGACAGGAGTCTTCCTGTCTTCTGTTTTGTTCTCTCCATCGTGATACAGTAGAGGTAACCTTCCTTGACAAGCTCAACAGAACAGTTTTGGGACATCCTAGCTCCCCCTTCCCCAGTCCATAAAAATGTTTTGACCTATTTCTGTTTCCAGTTCCCAGACTGGCTTGATGCCAGTGGCAGTTAGAGGTGAAGCCAGAGTCAGAGAATTCCTTGCTCCAAGCCGGCCTCTGTGTCCCATCAAGGCAAAGGATTGCTTGCGGTTGGTTTCCTGGGGCCCTTGGACTGCAGTCAGAATTCTCAGTGTCTTAAGTAGGCTGATCTTCCTTTGTGTAAACACATTTCACACTTGGAACCTGATGATTTGGAAATTGGATATAGGAAGGGGGGTGGTGTGATGTCCCACCATCAAGATGGTCCCAGTGAACCACCTCCTGCCTTGTCTGGTCCTTTCCCACACTGATAGAAGTGTAACTGGTAGGATATGGTGGAAGTGATGGCATGTGACTTCTTAAGTCATAAAAGACCTTGTGGTTTTTGCCTTGGAGAAGCCAGCCGCCATGTTGTGAGGACACTCAAGGAGCCTTGTGGAGAGATTTATGTGGTGGGGAACTGAGCCTTCATGCCAATGTCACATGAGGGAGCTAGCTATTTTGGAAGTGGATCCTCCAGTCCCATCGAGACTTTAGATGGCCAGCATCTTGACAGTAACCTCATGGATTCCCTGAGCCAGAACCACCCAGCTAAGCTGCTCTTGAATTCCTAACCCACAGAAACTATGAGATAATAATTATTTATTATTTTAAGCCATCATATTTGGGGTAATTTTTATGCAACAACAGGTAACTAATATGAAGGTAATATTCAGATAGAACAAAGGAGGAGAAATAATTTCTAATCAACTCAAGAAGTGAAATAAAATCAACTTTGTTTTTGCAAGAGAAAGTTATACCATAAGCAGCTGTGGTCCACATATGTTTACATTTGTTGGGGATGAGGTGCTGGGATAGGTCAGTGTAAAGTTCCCACATTTGGAGAGTCATGTTGTATAGAGGATTGAGACAGACAGCTTGACTGTGGGTTTTGTGTGTGTGTGTGTGTGCATGTGTGTGTGTGTGTGTGTGTGTGGTGTTGGAGCTATGGGGGTTTCTGTGGTATTCGTATAGTGAGGGATGCTATACAAATTATTTAATAACTGCCATAGCACAAGAAGTAGGCAATCAGAATGGACCATCCACCAATCAGCTCCATTGCTGTAAACGAAGAGTGGAGCCATCCTGCTGTCCCTTGGATGCACATCATCAGCATTGAGTGGAGGTTTCAACATGATCTGGGTGTGGCCAGATTACCTTGGACATTTTAATATAGGTCTTTCCACAAGATGGCACTGATAGCTTTTCCTTATTTCTCTTTGTCGTCTTGTTGAAAAATTTGTGGTTTGTACCCTGTTATGGAACATTCCATGACTGAAATCTCACAATTTACCCATTGATATCTTGTATTTCCGACAATTCTATCACCTTCATGGCACTTTGATTTTTCCCTTTAGAGCATTCTAGGAGCACACGGAGACTCCATGTTGGGATGTTGGGGGGTGGCACCTTAGAGCAGAAGCTGTTATTAGGGGAGCTGGAGATGGGGAAGGACACGTGGCTGGGCTTTGGTTTGTGCAAAGCTATCAGCCCCGGGCAGGGGAGAGCAGAGTCAGAGAAGAGGGAGCACTCAGGTAGCTAAGAGCCACCTGTGTGATGGAAACCCTTTGGGTGAGCTCTCTCATGTCCACTGTTCATGCTGCTACAGCCTTGGCTTTGCCTGGAATCCAAAAGGAAGAAATTACCGAACATCTCAACATGCAGTTTTCATGGAGTAGTTGTCAAAATTGGAAGGAACCTCGGAGATCTCCTGGCTTCACCTCTCTGTTTCTAGGTGAGGAAATTAATGGTCACTCATTGGGACCCAATCCATTCTATAAAAGTCACTGAGTCACTAAACTGTGTCGCTAGACCAAGTTACTTAGAAGTTCTAGGTCTCGGGCGCCTGGGTGGCTCAGTTGGTTAAGCGACTGCCTTCGGCTCAGGCCGTGATCCTGGAGGCCCCGGGATCGAGTCCCGTGTCGGGCTCCCTGCTCTGCGGGGAGTCTGCTTCTCCTTCTGACCCTCTTCCCTCTTGTGCTGTCTCTCATTCCCTCTCTCAAATAAATAAATAAAATCTTAAAAAAAAAAAGTTCTAGGTCTCCTAGAACAAATATAGATGTCTACAATAATATAGATCATTAAGGGCTGAGATGGCTGAATACGCTAGAAATGTGTAAAGTCCCTAGCGAAGTGCTGGCACATCAGTGGTGCACAGGACGATTTGGAGCCTGATGAGAACAAATGAAGGGATCACACTTATGCTGAAATATCTCCAGGGTGAGATGGGCACTCATAGGTTGCTGTGGTTGGCAGAATTCTAAGACCACTCCAAAGGCCAACACCCTTTTGTGCAAGGATATGGCTCTCATGATTATGTCATGTTACTTGGCCAAAGGAGACCGTGTGGTGAGGTGGCCTCCAGGAGCTGAAGTGGTCCCCAGCTGACAGTTACCAAGAAAGCCGGGACTTCAGTCCTACAACTGCAAGGAAGTGAATTCTGTGTCTGAACGAGCTTGGAAAAGGACCTGGAGCCTCCAGTGATAGTTGTAGCCACCCGTCTGGTGTCTTGATTTCAGCCTGATGAGACCCTGAGCAGAGGATCTAGCTAAACTGTAGTCAGACTTCTGACCTACAGAACTCTGAGATAATAAATGGATATTTCTTTACTAAGTTTGTGGCAATTTGTGATGTAGCAATAGACAAGGAATGCAGAGGCCCTCTTTTCTTTCTTTTCTTATCCTTAACATGCTGGTTGCAATACTAGATCTTTGAGGTTTCTCAATTGCTGTCTTATTTCTAGTGTCTTTCCCCCTTGTTTTAAGTCTTCCAGTGCCCAAAACTGTAGACTGCACAGGTCCATTTTCCAGTGCAGAGGCAGCAAATACAGTGAGTCAAGGGAGCTCAGGAATGGTCAGCATCTTATTCCCTCTGGTCACCTAACCAATCGCCTGGCTGTTCTTCTGACTGCTTTTGGACCTGTCTTTCTCAAACTATAGCCCACAGTTGAGCAGCCTTGGCATCACCTGGGGGCTTTGAGAAATGCAGGGTCTCAGGCCCACCCCAGACCTGTGGGATCCCCAGGTGGTTCATTTGCACACCTACACCTGAGAAGCCCTGGTGTAAGACCCCTTTGTCCTGCAGCTGTGTTCCCCCTTCTGCTTGACAGCCCTTGGCAGCACCTACAACATGACCACAAGAGGCCATGTCTAGGTGTCTCCTCTCTGGAGCCGAGGAGCTTTGGCTGAGCAGGGTGGTGGTCAGAGGAACCGCCCAGCACAGGCAGAGGCCTAACTGGCCTGGGTCAAAGCTCGAAGTCATTTAGAAACACCCAACAGTCCCTGATTGAGACAGTTTATTGCTTTATCTACACGTTAGGAAGATGTCCAAGAAAAATATGCTTAGATGTACATTGTGACTTTCCTGTTTTTGTTCCAAGGAAGGGCTTGGTTCTCAGATTTCCTTTCTGGAGGAATTCTTGAAACATCATTTTCCACTCTCTCCACCTATGAAGCACATTCCGGGCATGCCAGAAGTTGCCTGATGTCTCATCCTTCAATTTAAGTGCCCCCAGCCTCCCTGCAGTTTGGGGGAAAGGGGAAGGAGCCATGGACCACCCCCTGTCCCACCCCCCAGCCCCGCAGCAGAACTTCTTCCCACCCCATCTCTGCGGCATCTTCTTAGGGCCCGTCACCCCCATGGCTGTCTGGACCGGCCCCCACGATCCCAGCCCCTACACATTTCCCCTCTGGACTGGCCTCCACCATCCCAGCCTCTGCACATTCCCCCTCTGCGCAGTTGTGGTGACTCTCACAGAACACAGATCCCACTTCCAGTTCCCCAGGAATTCCTTACTGCCTTCAAGACAAAACATTCCAACATTTGTAGACTGGCATAGAAAGCTCTCCCAGATGAGGCCTCTTGCTAATATATATATACACAAAAAAGGAAAAATGATTACCTATCACCTAATTATATTAGTTGGTATTCAAAGAGAAGCCACTCTATGTTTTCCAAATATAAAGAGAAGCAATATAAGGGCATTAGAGGTTTGCATACCTGTGGGATGGTCCATGGTAGCAAAGGTCCCAGATGACTGATCTTAGCTCATGACATCTAAGTGAGAGGCTCTCAAACACCGTGCCTGCAAGCCACTCTACTATAAAGCTCAAGAACATCTGGAAAATTCCCACCAGTTGTCTCGGTCCGCAGCACTAATGTGGGGAGTGTCAAGAGATTTACCAGGATGCTGTGTGGAACCTCTCTACGCATTTGTCCAACTCTGGAAAATAATGGCCTCTTCCCACTTTTGGAAATGTCGTTCCCAGAATCTCCTCTGTGGTGCGGAGGCTTTAATAATGAGGGGGCATTGGTGCTAAATTTACAACAGACAGTTCGTCTAAAGATAACCACATTTTGGTGCACCACCTTTCATAGGTATTTGTGTGTGTATGTGTATATAAGTGAGTAATAGACATATAAAACTCCCTCTTTACTGTGCTCGATCTGTGTATCTATATACATTTCTCCCCTCTGGCTCCTTGAAGGTTTAATGAGCTTGCTTCTCTACTCTTTAGAGCAAGGATTCCCAGCACTGGTTTGATGACACCCTGGAGTGTCTTCATTTATCTCAGGGGGTGCCTTGAAATTCACAAAACAAGATTAATTTAAATTCATTTTCATTTAAAAAAGTAAACAGATATTATATAGTAATTACAAGTACAAGTGTGTGTGTTGAAATCAAACTAATAAATGCTTGCCTTAGAGAGAAATCAGCAGGACGGGGGTGGGGTTGGAAGGGACCATAAAGGTGGTTTAGTTTGAATCTTTTAAAAACATCCCCTCTCATTACTTCCACATTGGTATTTCCCCAAATTAATCATGTTTCTCCAATTGGGCGTCAGGGCTGTTGGGGGCCGAAAGCTGCCAGGATGCAGGTCTATCTCCTGGGCTTGCTCTGGGGCCTGGCATATAGTAGGTCCTCGGGAAACACGTTGGGATTGACTGGTTGGGGGGGCACAGTGGTGGCGGCTGAGGAGGGTGGATGGCACGAGGGTCCCAGCTCTGGGTAGCAGCTCCATCCAAGTTCCAGGAGAATGTAGATGTCCAGACAGTCCAAGAGAACAGGACATAGCCTGAGGTTCACTGCCTAATGGGACCGGCCAGAGCTTCTGTAATTGCCTTTCTGTTAACCATTTGTGCGAATCCTCAGAAAGTTAGGCCTGCTAACATCCCATGTGTACAAATGTCAGTGACTTGCTGCTGAAGGTACAGTCCCCAAGGTCATAGACGCAGGAAGGAATTTTGAATTCTTCACAAGGCTAGTATCTTTGAAGGAACAGAGCTGGTGGTGGGTTCAAATCCTAGCTCTGCCTTTTAGAGCTAAGCAAACAAATTGCTTTACCCCTCAGTGCCGTCCTCTATCAAGTGGAGATAATCATAGCACCTACCTCACAGGATGGTGAGGATTAAATGCGTTAATCCATGTGAAGTGCTTTGAACAGTGCTCGGCACAGCGAGAGATCAATAAATGCTGGCTCTGGTTATCATCATCGTCAAAGGAGGCTCCAGGTACTTATCGGGACTAATTGGTAGTAGGCATCTCAGTGAGAGAGCAACTGTGATGTCCATTACCCCTGCCCTCGGCTTGCAGTGTGTTAGTGACCCCATCTGGTCCCAAAGAATAGGTTCGGGAACTCTTCCTGTTGTTCCCCGCCCCCCCGTTGGGGGTCGGAACATCATTAGCCATTTGAAGGCTGGAAATTGAGGCAGAAAGTTAATTGTATAACAAGGAAGCAAACAAACAGAACAGAAAACCACCGCATGCGAGTCCAGCTCTCAGTGAATCCCCTTGTCGCCCTTGGAAGGGATGTTCTGCTTCGTGGGGGAAAAAGGGGGCAAACATGCCTGGATCCTTAGAATCACAACCGGTAGCAAGGGAAGAACGTGTCTTTTAGCAGAGAGTTTTATGGCCTATCAATCGTTGAAGGCAAGACATCATTAATCAAGAGACAGTTTCAAAATGTGTTCATCATTACCCACTGCTGTTGATGAAAAACCCCAACCTCTTCTGGAGAAAATGATTGATGGAAAGAGAGTCTTTGAGGCCATTAAAACACATTCATGATTCTCTTTATTTTAGTGAAAAACTAAGCATACCTTTTCCGTCAATGAGAAAGACAAATCAAGTCTCGTGTCTGATCTTAGCAAAATTCAAATACTGGCTTTGAAATGCCAGTAATTCTATTCAATTCCTTTTCTCTTGTGCAAATACTGAGGGATAGACATGTGATTGTTCAGATGTTCAAACAGCTATTTAGGATCAGGGGTTTCTCAAATTCACATAGAATTTATTTCTAGAATTGCCTCTGACCATAGCAGAAACAACTGATGTGTTAGAGCTATTTATTTGAAATTCGTGATACCCTAAAGACCTTCAACCAGAAAAGATACCTCGTTCACAAGAACTTTGGAAAGTTGGTGGGGAAAAAGTTTTTGTAATGGTTACCTTTGTTTTATAGTGTTTGGGATCTCCAAGGCTATAGTAGCTTTCAGCCTTTTTGGTCCTTGCATTTCCAAAATCCTGTGCCTCTTCAGTTCAGTTACACAGATGTGTACACCGAAGATGCCCAAGTGCACAAGATATTGGGCTGTATACTTGAATGAAGATACAGGGCAAAACCCACAAAACTTACATTTTGGTGCTGCAGGAGTTTGTTACAGCCACAGACCCAGCGAATTGCACCTCCCAGTAGCCACACCCTTACAGGGTCCTCTTCCACGATGATGCTGGGCTCAGCCGCATGACTTGTTTGGCCCATGAGGCACCCACAGATGTGATGGAGGTGGAGGCTTAAAAAACACTTGCACCCTCAGTAAGCCTTGTCCTCCAGGAACCCTGAGATCACTGGGCTATGAGGAAGCCCAGAAGTCAATACCATGCAGCAGGAAAGGGCTGTTGAGTCTGTCCCCAAGGGTCCCTCAGGTGAATGCAGCTGCACAAGTGATCCAAGACATGACCTGCCAAAGAGGGACCCAGCTAACTCACAGAATCGTGACAAGTAATAAATGGTTAGGTCACTAAGTTTTGGGGAGGTTTATTACACAGAGATACCCAGAAGTGACATGTTGCTGTAATAAAATCCTATACTATGTGGCAGTGGCTCTGGGACTGAGAGTCTGGCAGAGGCTGTGGGGACAGCAAGCAGACTTCTGGTGGAGCCCGGAGACCCGAGAGGAGGCTGAGACTGGAGGGATCCCGGGAAGCCCATGTCACTTAGCAGAGCCCCACCCGGCAGCACTGCCCCCTCCAGGGACCTGGAAGATAGAAAATGCACCTAAGGAAGCTGTGGGCTTGGCTTAAGGTTTCCATCTGTGATGCTGGAGGGGTCAATTACCTTAAAAAGTTGTATTTAATAGGGTATGAGGAGAGAGGGATGCATTCCAGAAACAACTGCTCTGTTCAGAAGCAGAATTTAAGTTGATATGCAGGGTCCAGGGTATGCTAGCCTGGGAAAGAAAACCACTTCACATTTTCAGTCTCTCCAACTGGCAAAAGATTCTCAAAATAAGAAATGACTGCAGGATCCAGATCGAATCAAGAGTGGCTGTAAGACTTTGTGAGGACCACAGAAAGATCTCAAATGGTGTCTACTGGATTCTCTTAGCTAGACAAAAGGGCTTCTAAGAATTTTAAGGGCATTTTTTTTTTTTTGATAGCACCTTGACATGCTGACCAAAGTAGAGGCATGTCTCAAAAATAATTGTTGGTATAGCTTATGTGTAATGAAATGGACCATAGCCTGGTATGTAGAAAGCCCACAAGGTTTATAAGAGAATCTGACCAGTTTAGACTAAATGGCGCAGGAAGCAAGCAGAGAAAAATCACTTAGTGGCAAACATAGGCTATTTGTTTTTGCAAAGGAAGACCATTTCAGAGGGGCAGGGCCAGGCACCTCCAGGGAGTAAAGCCAGCTCTATGCAAGAACCATTTCCTGCACTCAGAGTCGGAGGCCCTGCAACTTTGGTCCAGCTGGATTTCAAAATCGCTATGGACCAATGACAGCTATGTGGCTCCCTGTTCCTCCCCCTTTAAAGTGGGAGTATCTATTGGGTATGTCCTCTCAAAATTGTGTGCTCAATATGTCTGGAGCAGATAACATTTTTTTTTTAGTCCACGGGTCTGGAATGATGAAAAGCCACACCTGAGAAGCTGCATGACGAAATTCACCTCAGCAGCCTCAGCCCACATCTGGACCTGAGACAGATCAGGACGTCCTGGACTGGAAGTTTGGCACCATGACTGGCTGAGATCTTTGGTGGTTTGGGAGGGGTAGTGCATTTTTCAAATGGAAGAAATGTGAATCATTGGGCCACAAGGGGAGACTATGGTACATTGTTAAAGTAATAACCCTCAATGAGTTACACCTTGTGGTATCAACGCCTTGAGTAGCCTCCCCCCACGATGACTTCTGGCCATGGCTACAAGATTTGCTTTGGTCAATGGGACGTCGGCGCCTGTGGTACAAGCAGAGGCTTGAAAACTGCTTTCACTCTGGCTTTGTCCTCTTGGAAGCTGCCCTGAGACAACCATGCTGTGAGGAAGTCTGCTGATACCACATGGGGAGAGAGGCCCTGTCACCCCAAACAGTCCCAGTGTAGCCCTGTACCTGGCTAATGCTTCAGCTAAATATGGCTTTTCGGGGGGCAGGTGCTTCAGGCAAGACCAATGGAGAATGGCCCAAATGACTCACAGCCACATGAGATATAATATATGGTTGTTTTAAGCCTCTAACTTTGGGATGGTTTACCATGCAGCAATAGATGAATGATACAGGTGTCCCTTATTAAACACCCAGTTACATCAGGTAAATTGTAGAGTAGGAGGAGGCTGTGTACTTGGGATATATGACTTTCTGAAAGTCATTGGCAGCATTGTGTACAGAATGAAGGACTGATGATGGAGCAAGGATAGGTGTTAAAAGTCTCAGCTGCAGGGAAAGATGGTGAATAATGGGGTGGAGTCCTGATGAACATGGAGCAGAAGGGAAAGAGAATGGGCTAGGAAACTGGGGAGGCCCAGTGCCTTGGTAGTTCTGCAAGTTAACCTTGGGAAGGTTACTGAACTTCTGAGTCTTTGCTTCTGTGCTTGTGAAATAGGAATTACATTGTCTATTTATGAGATTACTATCAGGATTAACTATGATAACATTTATAGAAATGTGCTGTGTAATGCCTTGCACATGGCAGATGTGCACTGCATGTTGATCTCTTCTTGAGTTTGCTTTGCTCACCAAACAGCATTTCATTGAGGAGTCCACTGGGACCTTGTCCTTGAGGATCATGGAATGACAAACCCAGGAGGAGGAAAGCTGGGGCAACTGGGCCATGGTTGCAGAATTGGGGATCTGTTAGCTAACTCCAGGGATAGAGGAGAATTTCTGAATTGGCGTTAGGATTCTCTCATATGTGATTTCCTTGGTCTTCTCAACATAGCGCATTGGTTCAGTCCCTGGAACACTCTTCCTCTCACTTGTCAAAATACTCTGTCCTCAGTCCCACTTCCTTAGGGTCCTGCTGAAGTACCTCCTTGTCTTATAAATTGCTGTCAAAATATGAATTCCATCTAGAAGTAGAGTCAGTAACGTGTCTCTGACATAACCCATGACATACAAAGGAGGGTAATCCTTCTGTGAGAAAATGATGGTCTTACTTCTGGGATGTGGCCAACCCAGGCAAAGGCAATGTTTCACCACTCAGATGAGATGGTCCCAAAAAACCAAGTAGAGGATGCAGTTGGGCACATATTCAGGACATTTCTGGAATAAGGTGCCAGGGGAACTCCTGGCCAACTGGAAGGGCACCATGGTTGCCAATAGTTGTCTAGTTCAGTCTAATTCCCCTTTCACCTCTGCTGGCCTCCAGGATAGTTTGTGACAGCAAGAAATGACCACCATAGTGCAGTGGGGAAAAAGTATCAATTAACCTCAAAACACAAGATGGTGGAAGAAGAAAAATGTTGAAGCTCTTCCAGGGCAGATTATGAGAAAATTCCCTTAGGTGACTATTCCTTATGGTCTCTTTGGGAAGGGAATCCATCTATTATGAAGGTCCTCAAGATGTACACGACCAACGGTAGACCAGGGATACTTCATCAGCTTATTCCTTCCCATCTTTTTTTCCTGATCGTGCTGAGTTTCAGACTGGTGTTGGGTATAACTCTTTGGTTTCCTTTTTGGATTTCCATTTGTTGAACAGACTTTAATGCATTAAAGATTGTACTTGGTATTTTACATGCATTTTTCTATTTAATCCTCATGCCTACCCTACATTGAAGATATCACTTTCTCTACTTTATAGAAGATTTTGATTTGGAGAGATGGGAAAGCAGATCTGCCTGACTTTCATTCCCCGCCCCACGGTGGTGGAGGGTAGGGCAACTGCAATGCCCTTTTTAAAAAGTCTTTTATTTTAATTCCAGTATAGTTAACATAAATGTTATATTAGTTTCAGGTGCACTGTCTTTAACTCAAGGATGACTGCACTTCTCTTTGGGAGAACGAATCTCTTCACTGATTAGATTCTGGTTTTGCTTCCTCATGTAAGTCCTGTTGATTACAAAGTGCCTTCTGAAGACTTCTCATAACCAGAACTGCTCAAGTTCTGCTCCAATTGAGAGCTGATTTGTTTACTCTTATTAATTTTATCTGGTTGAAGTCTTCCTTGCCCTGCTTCTTTTAAAAGGACAGTATTGTTTTATCAAATCATAGAACCATTATTTTGGTGGACTCTTCCCTTAAATGTTGTGTTGGTTTTGTGTTTCATAAATTACAGTTCTGAATTTCTTAGATTTTTTCTGACTGATATTTTCTATGAGGAACAGGTTGGACTTAGGTATGATATTTCATCATTAACCATGTTACACTATTATGTGTTGGAAAATTTTGTCAGGAGTAGCTTTAAGATTTCTTATAAATGAATCGATCTTGCTTTGGTCTCTGTACATAAAGCTAGTAATGGGCTAGCATATCAGGGCTTGTCAGAAACAGCCCACACAAACTGAAAACCTGAAAAGAGGTTAATAAAAGGAATTATACAAAAAGGTAAAAACAAGGTTGAGAAAAGACTACAAGCGTTCGTATAGGACCTTGGGATCCATTGCAGCTCCCAGGGCTGAAGAATCCTGGCATTGGAGAGGGCAACTCTATGGAGACAAGAACTGTAACCTTTGCTTGGGAAATAGAGCCAACCCATGGTGGCCTGGCAGGGAGGGAGCTGGGGGCACAAAGAGCCTAGCCTTTCTATCTTCCCATCCTCTAACCTCCTGTTAATGCCATCTATTGGCTGAGTTTCAGAAACAAAGGGGTAAGGGAGCCTACTTATGCAGTCCACAGGGCCAGTCTCCTGGGGCACAGGGCAGGGGGTGGAGGTGGCCACAGGGGATGGGGAGGCCAGACAGAAGACATTCAGCACAGCTGGGATTCAGGATCCAGTAACTAATGCTTCCATTCAACCTGAGCTTTAGACCATGGAAAGCCTTCATGAGAATGGTCTCCTAACAGATCAGATAGTAATTCCAGTCTTTAAAAAATGGGACAGTGTTCTGCTTCTGCTTCCTCCAGTGCTTCTTTTTAATTCGTTTCTTAATGATTTGCAACAATTTATGCATGATCTAGCTGCACATGCCCCTATTATGAAAAGTATAAAAATAACTATTCTCTCTGCTGGTGAAATAATTTTGTTGTCACTAACCAGAAATGGCCTCTCTGTCTTACTGGAAAACAGAGTGGCTTGACTTGGACTTTTCTAAATCCCAAATCATCATTTTTGGCAGATAGTATTTTCAATTTAATTGGCTTGTAGCTGATGATTATGTATAGCTGGACAATCTTTCAGCTACTAAGGGGTATATTTTGCAACCATTTTTCTCTGATGGCTTCACAAGAAAATTATGCCATTTTAAAGTAGATATTTCTTGGGTGCATTATTGACATTTGTTTGTTTGTTTGTGGGGCCTAGGAGATTAGTAAAATCTATTTTGGAAATGTTCTCAAGTGTACAGAGTAGCATCCAGGCCTGCTCAGTAAACACTGGTTGAATGAAGGAGTGAGGAGATTTACTTTGTAGCTTAGATTTTATCTTTCTTTCTTCACTGTTTGTAGGAGACAGTTTCTGGAAACCCCCACATGGAGGTGGGGTGGCCAGCAATCTGGGTCTTGGTTAGGGTCTTCATTTACTTTAAGGGAAGTGAAGCTATCTTTCATCCTATTGATTTTCAAGCTCTATGGGCCTCTCCTTCATTAACAGTACAGACTTCATGCAGTTCATACTCTTGTCAAATGTTGAAATTCAGACATTTCTGCTGCCCAATGCCTACCAGTGCTTTAATAAGAAGCATGAGCATGACAGCTAAAGGATATACAGTGGTCTCATTATTCCAGATCAGTAATGGCCAATAGAACTTGCTACAATAATGGGAATGCTCTATAAATGTGCTATAAAGTATGATAGCCCTAGCCACCGGTGGTTACTGAATATTCGAAATGTGGCTATTAAGACTGAAGAATAGCATTCATACTTTTTTGTTTTATCTTAAATAATTTAAAATAGGGACGCCTGGGTGGCTCAGTCGTTAAGCGTCTGCCTTCGGCTCAGGTCATGATCCCAGGGTCCTGGGATCGAGCCCCGCATCGGGCTCCCTGCTCCGCGGGAAGCCTGCTTCTCCCTCTCCCACTCCCCCTGCTTGTGTCCCCTCTCTCGCTGTGTCTCTCTCTGTCAAATAAATAAATAAAATCTTAAAAAAAAATAATTTAAAATAGCCGTGCATGCCAGTGCCTACCTGCCACATTGGGCAGCACAGCCCTAGATGTGGTAGATTTTAACCCCTCAGTTAAGTCAGACTATCTCTTCTGTGGCTTTCAAAAGAAGAGCATTTATTGGGCCGCAGATTTCTGTTGTGTAATTTACGATGGCTTTAAAACATGTTCTCATACTTTTGGACAGTCTTCCATCGAACTATGGAGGCTCATCTCCCTGCCCTTGAGTGTGGGTTGGCCCTAGTGACTTGTGTCTGGTAAACAGACTGAGGAAGAAGTGATGCCACGTGAGTTTCAAGACGGCTTCTGAGAGGTGGGAAAGCCTGCCTGGCCCTCTCCCTTTCCACCCGAGCTTCCACGTAAGAACTCTGGCTGCTCTAAGACTCCCATGCTGAAGTTTCATGGAGAGAGCACCTACAGGTATCCGAAGGGGCCCGGCTGTTCTAGCCTTCAGCTACTTCTAGGCTCCAGATGATTCCAGACCAAGCCACTGTCTGATTGCAGCTCTCTAAGAGTACTTGAGCCAGAACTGCTTGGCTGAACCCAGGCAGTCCCCAGTGAGATAATACTAAAGGATTGCTATCATTTGAAACCACGATTTTGGGGTCGTGGTAGAGTGCTAGATCACCGGAACATTCTTGTATGCAAGGATGAAGCAGGAAACCGTTCTATGAAACTCTCTGGTGTATTCATTGTTGGGCAATGCCTACTACATCACTTTCTCTGAGATCTTAATATCAGGAAGAGTTGCCCTTTCTTGGACAACTAATGTACTTTTACTTTCGAATCTTTTTGCTTTGGTTGCTGGGAAGCTCAAAGGTGAATTCTTGCCCCACCTTTATAACTCAATAGGACTATAGAGAATTTATTTCTGTGTGTTTACTCTTCCTTTGGCCTCATTTTATTATTCTCTTTACCTTTTTTTCTTTTTAAAACCTTCACTGCAGTGTGGACATTGTCAAGCCACTTCCAACAATGGATGCGGGTCATGTTGAGCATTTGCTGAACCGATGTGTGCTGTAAACTCAGCCAGTGGGTTAGTGATGATGGCTGGGAGAACTCTGGCATTTTAGAACTCTCAGGTGGCCTTAGTTCATAGGAAGGAAATGAAACTTTGAGAAGCAGAGTGACAGTTGAGGGGTATGTGGAGCTGGTGGACAACAAAACCTCAGCCCAGGTGAAGCTGGCTTACCACCCACTCACCACATGGCATCCACGGGTCAGATACTGGTTCCAAACAAGGGGCCCGCTCTGGGGATGGGACAGTGGTACCAAGATAAATAAGACCTCCATGAGGGATTGACCCTCAAGACTGTGCCTAGTGGGAAACAGCACACATGTGTAAACATGAAGTCATATGTATCATAAACGATGCATGAATTCAGAATAGTGAGGGATCACTTGCAAATGGAGGATCATGGGATGCTCCACGAAAGAGTGTTACTGAGCCAGGCCTGGATGGGGGGGCTGTGATTCATATGTGCAGACACCCGGGGAGAGGATGAGGTGAAGGGCAGGTAGGACTCGCTGCAGTGGGTTTCACGCTGGGAATTCTAGGCACTGTGGCATTTGGCCGGGAAGATATTTTGGGCAGCAGAGATTGTGACACGTCTCAAGTTATACTACACGAGTACTTGCTTACTCTTCTGTTTATGAAACCAGCTCTGTCCAAGGGCATGCGACCTGCACATGTGGACGGGATGGACTCAGAGAGAGAGACAGATGCTAATTAAGGCTTCCACAGAGCTGACTGCTCAGAAAACACAACACATGGGGCTATGTTCTGAGGTAACTGCTTAAAACCTTTTATCAACAAATAGCACTTCGGCTTCCATGTGGAGAGAATGCTGGAAGAGGTTCTACAGCCTTGAGCAGCCCTGCAAACAGAGGACATCTCAGGACGTGTCTGAGGAGCCCAACAGTGTGCTCACCTGCTTCTGAGTGCCTTTTCTTTCTCGTAGCCTCCTTGTGACCATGGGAGCCTGGTGTTCCCTGGACAGGATGCCCAGCAGAGCTGAAGAGTGGGGCTTTGTGGGGACAGCTCTGCAGTTCCTTCCTGTGCTTGATTGATTGGTTACAACTTGTAATAGGTGGTTTTCCTGAAAGTCCACAATTGCCTCTTGAAATAGGAAAACCCCAGGTCAGTTGGGTAGGATATTGCTAATGGTGTGAAAACCTTTCCGGGCCATTAAAACAAGATCCTTCCCCTTGCCTACAAGTGAAAGTTTAAACAAACTTCCTTTCTTGGTTAGGAAGACAAAAAAACAATGTCTGATTACAGCAAAATCCAATGCCATTCTGCCAGATTCTTCTGGGCACACATAACCCCCAAAGGGCAGGAGCTCACCAGTGTCCAGACTCAGAATCCATCCTCTTGGGGTCCTTCCCACAGAGTGCTTCCAATGGTGTTAAACCACCCATAACTGCAGCTGCTATATTCGCTTTGCACTGTGCCATCCAGCCTATAAATCATTTCCCTATTCGGTGTCTCATCTAATCCTAATCACAGGTCAATGAGGTGAAGATTACTCAGCTACTTTTGCAGAGGAGAAAACTGAGGACCGGATAATTTAAGCATATTATCCTAAATCTCAGGGCAGTATCAGTGGAGGGGTTTCCATCTGGTCTTGGGGGTCAAGGACCATTTGTGGTCTTGAGCAGGGTCTGAAGAGGCGGGGCAGGGCTGGGAACCACAGGTGGAAGGGTGACCGCAGAGGTACATTGGGCAAACATCGGATCATCTGATCAACCATCTAAAAGGGGCAGCCTTTTACCAGCCTTCCTTCTGCCTGGGAAGGTCATGAATTGGTGTCAGAGATCCCCAGATCCAGAAGTGACCAAAGTTATCATGTAGTTCAAATCCTTCATTTTTCAGATGAGCAATCAGAGGCCCAGAGGACACAAATGTCTTGCGGAGACTCACGCAGCCAGCTGGTGCAAGCTGAGACTGTTCCCCAGTTTTCTGGATCTTATGCAGGAATTTCTCCTGCCACGCTCTCTCCTTGGATGAGGTAGAAATGCGTTTACGAGAGGCAGTTGGGCGTCTCTTAGGTAAGCACGCTCATTCAACAATGGCTGGTATCCCTCAGTGTGCCGGGTCTGTGCTGGAGACTTCACATACCTGATTTGTAATCTTCAGAAGGACTCTGCAAGTGTTGTCTCTGTGAGGAGCTGAGCCAGTGATGAGGAGGGGCTTGGAGGGAAAATACGAGGACTTCGTGCTCTCTCCGCTGTGCCGTGTGGCCTCTGTGATAATTTATCTCTTGTCCTAGAAAACAGAATGTCTGCTTTTTTTTTTTTTTTTTAATATGGCCAAGTATCATTTTTGGGAAACCATTAAAATTCAAGTTGTCTGTGTTTCTTTCTAGAACTATATTTGATTAAAAGGGAGATAAGGGAGACGAATCAGTTATCCCTTTCAGACAGCGTCCTTAGAAGCCTTGATTTTTTTTTTTTGTTGTGAAGGAAACCAACAACTTTTTAAAAAGATGTAAGTCAAGTCATATGCTTAAGTAATTCTTTTTTAGAAGAGAGACTTTTTTTTTTTAACCCCTATTCATCTAGAGCACTGGGGGGCAGAGCTCTAGAGGCTCTTTTGTATTAATTAGTTCTTCCCTTCAAGTACTAATACCTTCAGGAGCACAAAGCATACTCATCATTTATACCTCCTTTAGACTTTCTCTGGTGCACCTGCTTTCCTCTTAGCATCTGTGACATGCCTTCTAAATTAAAAAAAAAAAAAAGCACTTTTTTTTTTTAACTTGGACAACTTTGAGGAATGGAGAGATGTGAGTGCCATGCCTCTGAAGAAGAATGTGGACCACAGATGGGCAGCCTGGGATTGCTTGGCACTGGGGAACCAGCAAGGAAGTGTGCCAGAAGGTGGAGATGTGGAACTGACAGAGAGGGAGCTGGGAAAGTGTCAAAGTGAAATTTCTCCATTTCCATTTTTTTCCCTGACCCCTCATGGCTATTCCTGGCCAGTGTGCCCCCCAGTCCTGACACGACACAAGTGTCTAAATACCGGCTGGCAGTTCTGACCGTCCCCAAACACCACACTGAATGTCGTGTTGTGTCTTTCAGTGTAATTCCACACACGTGCCTCTCTCATTCAACTCCATCCCTTCTCACGCGGACCCTCTGCTTCTACCTGTACCACACAGAAGGGTCACATCCTAGATTGCCCCCACAGAACTGGAGGAAGAGCCTCTCCCCCTGAGAGCAGGTACGTAAGTGTCAAACCCATTGTGATGATGACTCCAAATCTGATGTTGCCAGGCTCTGGTGCCTGTGGGTTTCCTGGTTCCTAACTGCTGGCTGGGTCTTTAACATCCTGAGAGGTTAGTCTTGACTCCTGAGAGGCATCTGATTCCTGACTGTTCATTTGGGCTTCTGAGCCCTGTTGGCTTTCCCCATTTCCAGCCCCTACCTGTAATTCCCAGATTTGTTCTATTTTTCTGCCTGGCTTCCCACCCTGGCTCAGGACCCTTCATTAGCAGCAGTCCCGACCCAATACGGAGATTCCATCTCATTGAGCAGCCAAGTAAACAAGAGGACTGTGGAAGGCTCAACAACCTCATGTTACCATCTAGCAACTGGCAAAATTCTCAGGGCCTCTTTGATGATGGAGCTGTTTTATATGGAATGAGAGTTCAAAGAATGCTTGAACAAAAGAAATATTTTGTAACCAAGGAGCAATAATTATTATTCTTGCCAGTTGTTGAGTTAGCTAGGCTTCTATAAATTATAACATAGTGTTGGAAATTTATACTGAGTTCCTGTGGTGGCCTGAAATTGGAGTCAGCCCACCTCTCCAAAGAAGATCAGACATGTTCCTGTGATGTGGGTTCATGAATGATAATTTTGATTGCTTCTTACTCATTCTACAAGTGAACAAAAGTCAGTTTCCCTACAGAGTCTAGATTTTTGACGTAACTTTACCTGTGTGAAATCCCAACTTATCTCAAGGGGTATTATCAAAGGAAGGGGAATTTCCCATCCAAGATAACTAACCCAAATCAAAACAAAACTCAATATCTGATTCCCAGCAGAGCTCTGGCACTTTGTCTCACAGGTTTGTTGAGAATATATAACCATGGGTAATTTCTTGGGCAAAGGAGACTGGATCAATTATTAACCATTTTCTGGGAATACATTAAGGCATATGCAAATTAAGATAGGGTGGGTCCTTGGGGTGCCTGGGTGGCTCGGTCAGTTAACTGTCTGCCTTCTGCTCAGGTCACGATCCCGGGGTCCTGGAATCATCGGGCTCCCTGCCCAGTGGGGAGTCCTCTTCTCTCTGCCCCTCTCCCAGCTCGTGCTCTCACTTTTTCTCTCTCTCTCTCAAATAAATAAATAAAATCTTAAAAAAAAGATAGGGTGGGTCCTCAAATATCGATTCTTTCAGACCACTGTTCTTAGGAACTCACATTGAGCTTATTTCTAAACGTATGACTTTATGGCAGGTAAGTCAATGAGTCAGTGCCAACTCTTAGAGTTTATGATGATTTTAAGGGCACGTCATCAACCACGTTCCTAACCCAAATCAAGCAATTTCAGGTGTGGCTCTCAAAGTTGTTGATCTCTACAATGTCATACTTGACTATAGGCGTAGCAGTGTTTGAGCTGCAGGGTCTGAGGGGGCTGGGAATGCTGGCCTTGGGAGGGATTTGGGATGGTGCTTTGCAGTCCTGTGACACACCAGTGTGCCTTCCCATCATCAACTTGGCATTGGCTGGATCAACAACAGAGCACTATTCCCGGTTTATGTTGAAATTCTCTGCTGTCCTTTGAGATCCTAAGTAAAGATTTCCTCCCATTGTGTAAATCAAGAAGTCTGACGAAGTGTTATGTTTGGCATTCTGCTTCTGGAAATCTGTCTTACAGAGGGTGCAAGCCACGTCTCCGGGGCAATAAAACCCATCCTCGAGGAACAGAGGCAGAGACAAGCGGGGGCAAATCTAAGAGGGATGCAGCAACAACTCAGAGATCTATCACTCAGACAACTAAAGTTGTAGAGAGCAGAATGGGAACACCAAGAAAGCAGTCCCTGATAAACCAGTGCAGTAATTGGAAGTGTTTCTGAGGGTGTGAAGGAGGACTGGGGAGGCCTCCAGGGTGAGATAAGGCAAGCAATCAACATGTCAAGGTAATTTGCTAGCAATTCTGGCTTTGGGTCGAGGTGTATAAACCTGCCCGCTGTGATGTATGAAGCCTGCTAACCTGAGGAAGCTGGGCCACGGAAGGACCATAGCAAAGTGGAGGCTGCTTGGGACTGACAAGAGGGACCACCTGTCCCTGCAAATGTGATATCTGTCCTGATGAAGGCAGACCCTCGTTACAAAGTGTGTACACAGTCAGTGGGGTGGGCATGGCCTCCACTGAGGACAGCAGGGGGTTTCTCACTTCCCTTAACTGTGCGAGTGGTTCTTATGGACTGATGCTCTCAAAAGCTGCAAAATGGGTCTAAAGGCTTTCATGAAAGTTCATCCGGACTGGCCAAAGGGACGCTAACTAACTCTCTGAACCCGCACCGACTTTGCATACCCCTCGCTGTCTCACTGAGCCCACCCAGATTACGTACCACTCTTCACTTTGTTAATCTCCCACCTGACTCTGCATGCTTCCCGCTGCCCTACTAAGCTCACACCTACAGTACATACCTCTCACCATCTCGACGATTTCATGTCCACTGTGTGCTGAGCTGAGCTGAGATCCCACAACCCAGCTCACTGACTTTATACAGATTGTGGATTGCTGTGAAAGCATTTGCTTTTTGCCCCCTCAATATCTATTTTTCCATTCTGCCTCGAAGTAAACCCTCGTTCATCACCCTTATGTTTGGTCACAAGCCAAGTCTGGCCAATGGTATTTAAGCAAAAGTCGTGGGTGCCTGGGTGGCTCAGTCGGTTAAGCGTCTGCCTTCCGCTCAGGTCATGATCCCGGAGTCCTGGGATGGAACCCTGTGTCGGGCTCCCTGCTCAGCAGGGAATCTGCTTCTCCCTCTCCCTCTCCCGCTCCCCCTGCTTGCACTCTTCCTGTCAAATAAAAAAATAAAAATCTTAAAAAAATAAACAAAAGTTGTTAGGTGGGACTTCTGGGAAGTTTCCTTGAAAGGGGACAGAATGCCAGGGCATAATCTTTTGCCCTTAGTCTTTTTATCTTTTCTGCTAGTTTTGAAAACAGATACAATGGCTTAGATCTCATCAGTCATCTTGTAACTTTGAGAACGGGAGTCACCGAATAAGAATGGTTGGTTCATAAGTTCCAGGCAACTTGGGTTGTTGATAACTTTGTGGAACTACATCACCACCCTTTGTGCCTTGTATCTTTTGATTTCTTGTATGTGACAAAATGAACCCTTTGTTTTGCTTAGGTTGCTGTATTTGGGTCTCCATTACTACAGCTGAATGAGATTTCTCTGGACACAACCCTCACCATGCTTCTGAGCCCACCCTGACTGTGCATCTGCTCCCCAGCCCCTCGGCCAGTGTGCGTCCTCTGCATATTATCATCCGACCATGATGTTGCATAAGTGGGACAACTGTCTTTTTTGTTTTTAATGCCAAGATGAGTCTGTGCATTTTCCTTTCGGCTTATCCAGTTGTATAAGGCGCAATGGATCAGACTCTCTGAGGTTCATAAATCACATTCTATAAATGTTAATGGAGCAAGTGAAACCAGCACAGCAGAGTTCACACAGAAAGCAGCAGTTAGGTGGTACAGAGAGGTTTGGGAATCAGTGATTCTTCCTTCTCTGGGTAAGCACCGAATCACGTCGTACTGGTACTTCCGCACCGCGGAGGGTGACGTGGGATGAGGTTAGCGCTGGCAAACTTTATGACTTCCTAGTGTAAAGCTGAGTCACACCCACTACACTTCCCAAAGGGCTGTATTTGATGAAAAAAATGCACACGAATTTCTTTACCTTGTCTTGAACCTTTCCCACTAAAAATCCAGGAGAAGTAAAACTCCGGATAGGGAGACTACAGCTGGAAGGCAGGCAGTGGGCAGATGGGCTGCTCAACAACGGGGCCATAATATGAATGTCCCCCTAGGGGGGCGAACGGCAGGGGCTGCCTCGTCCCACCTGCGTGGGCTCCGCTGCTGGCAGAGCCCTTGGGCCAGCACTACGGTGGAACTCTTGCTCTGCTTCCCGTTCCTCCTTTTTCTTTTGGGGAAAGCCCCTCCCCCAGGCTTCAGCATAGTTGGGGGGTGGTCCTCTGAGAAGACAAGTACTGAGGTGAATGGCTCCTCCATCAAGGGCTCTTCAGGTGGTAAAGAGCAAGGTGGAAAAGGGTGTGATTGGAATCTTTAGGAAGGAAGTGGTTCTGTAGGCACAAACCAGCTCGTCCTATCCCATCAGAGCTAGGAGGCATGGCTTCAAACCTGCAAGCAGAGGATTTGGGATAACAACGAAAAGATGATTCTAACCGAGGTGCTTTTGGGCGTCTGGACTCCGCACTTCTAGGCCTCTGCTCTTCTCACCCCGTCGAAGTGCCTAGAAGCAGTGAGGATGGGTCTGCACGAGACACTTCGCGAGACACTTCACTACCAGCTGTGACTGGCAGGTGGGGCCTGTAACGCTTCGGTGGCCTCAGGTTATTTGTCAGACCTGGGGTTTGGGGAGTCACATGTGTGAGTCATGCTCACCCCCTCATTTTGCTCCTTATTGATTCCACAGGCATTGACATTTACACAGAGTCATTTCTCTGAAAAAATAACAAGGAGAAAACAATAAAAATGATTTTTCAGTGATGGATTTCCTGTCTTCTGCACCTCAGGAGTCCTGTGTCCTGCCCACCCTGCCCACCTCAGCCTTTGGATATCATTTCTTTCTTTCTTTCTTTCTTTCTTTCTTTCTTTCTTCCTTCCTTCCTTCCTTTCTTTCTTTCTTTCTTTTTCTTTCTTTCTTTCTTTCTTTCTTTCTTTCTTTCTTTCTTTCTTTCTTTCTTCCTTCCTTCCTTCCTTCCTTCCTTCCTTTCTTTTTCTTTCTTTCTTTCTTTCATTCTTCCTTCCTTCCTTTCTTTTTCTTTCTTTCTCTTTCTTTTTTTCTTTCTTTCTTTCTTCCTTCCTTCCTTTCTTTTTCTTTCTTTCTTTCTTTCTTTCTTCCTTTCTTTTTCTTTCTTTCTTTCTTTCTTTCTTTCTTTCTTTCTTTCTTTCTTTCTTTCTTTCTTTCTTTCTTTCTTCTTTCCTTTCTTCCTTCCTTCCTTCCTTTTTCTTTCTTTCTTTCTTTCTTTCTTTCTTTCTTTCTTTCTT